>NW_005370091.1:688785-703761 GCF_000412655.1 Myotis brandtii | reverse complement strand
ATGAATTCAGCAATGTAGCAGGATACAAAATTAATACCCAGAAATCTATGGCTTTTTTTATACACCAATAATGAACTCACAGAAAGAGAAACTTAAAAAAATCCCATTTACCATTGCAACAAAAAAATTAAGGTACCTAGGAATAAATTTAACCAAGGAGATAAAGGACCTGTACTCAGAAAATTAAAGGACACTGAAAGAAGAGATAGAGGAAGACATAAACAAATGGAAGAATATACCATGCTCATGGATTGGTAGAATCAACATCATTAAAATGTCCATACTACCCAAAGCAATCTATAGATTTCAATGCAATCCCTATTAAAATACCAACGTCATACTTCAAAGACCTAGAACAAACTCTCCAAAATTGCATCTGGAATAACAAAAACACCCTGAATAGCTGCAGCAATCTTGAGAAAGGACAAAGTTAGAGCGATCACAATACCAGATATCAAGTTACACTATAAAGCCACTGTTCTCAAAACTGCCTGGTACTGTCACAAGAAGAGACATATAGACCAACACAACAGAGAACCCAGAGATTGACCCAAGCCATTATGCTCAATTAATATTTGACAAAGGAGGCAAGAGCATACAATGGAGTCAAGATAGTCTCTTCAATAAATGGTGTTGGGAAAATTGGACAGATACATGCAAAAGTGAAACTAGAAAACCAACTTACACCATTCACAAAAATAAATTCAAAATGGATAAAGGACTTAAATGTAAGATGGGAAACCATAAAAATCTTAGAAGAAGCCATAGACAGCAAAATAGCAGACATTTGTGATGGCAATATCTTTACTGATACATATCCTAGGAAAATGGAAAGTAAGGAGAAAATAAACAAGTGGGACTACATCAAAATAAAAAGCTTCTGCACAGCAAAAGAAACTATCAACAAAACAAGAAAGCCCACTGCATGAGAGAACATACTTGCCAATGTTATTTCTGATAAAGGTTTAATCTCCAAAATTTATAGGGAACTCATACAACTTAACAACAAAAAAAGATAAACAATCCAATCAAAAAATGGGCAAGGGACCTAAACAGACACCTTTCGAAAGAGGACATACAGAAGGCCAAGAGACATATGAAAACATGCTCAAAGTCACTAATCATCCGAGAAATGCAAATCAAAACAATAATGAGGTACCATTTCACACCTGCCAGAATGGCTATCATCAAAAAATCAACAAAGGACTAGTGCTGAAGAGGATGCAGAGAAAAAGGAACCCTCTTACACTGCTGGTGGGAATGCAGACTGGTGCAGCCACTGTGGAAACCAGTATGGCATTTCCTCAAAAAACTAAAAATGGAACTTCCATTTGACTCAGTAATCCCACTTCTAGGAAGATAACCCAAGAAATCAGAAACACCAATCAGAAAGGATATATGCACCCCTATGTTCATAGCAGCACAATTTACAATAGCTAAGATTTGGAAAGAGCTTAAGTGCCCACCAGCAGATGAGTGGATTAGAAAACTACTCACATCTACACAATGGAATACTACACTGCTGTAAAAAAGAAGGAATTCTTACCATTTGCTACAGCATGGATGGAACTGGAGAGCATTAAGATAAGTGAAATAAGTCAGTCAGAGAAAGATAATTATCACATGATCTCATTCATTAGATATAATGAACAACATAAACTGATGAGCAAAAATAGAAACAGAGTCATTGAAGCATGAACAGACTGTCCAACCTAGAGGAAAGGCAGGGGGTGAGAGGGTAAGGAATCAACCAAAGGACTTGTATGCATGCATATGCGCATAACTAATGGACATATACTGGGGGATAGGGGGACTGGGTGGACATGTTCTGGGGGTGGGGGCAGCTGGGGAGAGGTCAATGGGGGAAAAAGGAGACTTATGTAATACTTTAAACAATAAATAATTTTTAATAAGTTACATTGCGGAAAATATTAACTCTAGTAATCACTGGGGAAAACATCTATTCAAATGGCTTCAATAGGCAGCTGTATGTGCCTCATTTATCAAAACTTCTACCCTAACCTCCTGTCCAATAGTCTAATGATTCTTACTAATCTACAGAGCATTGCTATTTCATTGTTAGTCAAACAAGCTTGTCTACATCAGAGCCCATAAATCCATATTTTCACTATGTTCAGTAAACAAAAATAGTTGGGGTATTTAACGCATGAGCTCAGCAGAAAGTTGCTGATGTGATTAGAGTGTGGATTGAAATTTTGGCCATGGAAATGGTGGATCCTAGAGATGCTCTACAAGAGTAATTTTAGACTTGATGGGAAATAGAACATCTTCGCTCAAGGACAGTGGCTTGTTTGCTTCTGTGGAACTTATCTGCCGATGCCATCCCCTGAAGTCTGACATGAGAAGTGCATTCAAGGTTTCCACGCTGCTGGCTTCTGATTAGGTTTGGGCAATGGAGACACCAGGGATGCCTAATATATCTAAAATCTTTTTTGAAAGTCTTTTGCAAGAATGTATTGCTTTAAGCCTTATTATAATTTGTTACAATTTTAAAAACAAAGACAGATTTAAGCATTAAAGTGATAAAGACCAAAAAAAAAGACAGAAGTAGAAAGACTATGTAATTACAACAAAAATGAAGGGATACCCACAAACACACACAAAAATAAAAAATAACAAAAACATAAAGAGAATCAGTAAATATTATAGTGACTTTAGGATGTGTTTAAACTTAAGCAACCATCAACTTAAAACAGACTGGTATAAACATAACTTGGTATGTATGAAGCACATGATAACCACCAACCAAAAATCTATAAGAAATATACAAGTAGAGAAAGGAATGTGAACTATACAAAGTCATCACCATACAAGAGAATAAGAAAGAAACAGAGAAGCACTACAAAAACAATGAGAAAACAATACCTGTAGGGGTTTTTCTGGACGAGATTAATATTTGAATCAGTGGATTCAATAAAGTAGATTTCCCCCACAGCCTGAATATAAGAAAACATGGAAGGAGGAATTTGCCCTGATTTTTTTCCTCTCACTACTGAGCTGGGACCTCTCATCCCATCTTCTCCGAACCTCAGACTGGGGTTTACACCATCAGCTCCTCTGGCTTTCAAGTCTTCAGACTTGAACAGGAACTTCACCACTAGCTCTCCCAAGTCTCCGGCTTGCAGATTATGGGACCTCTTAGCCTCTATAACAGGGGTGGGCAAACTTTTTGACTCGAGGGCCACAATGGGTTCTTAAACTGGACCGGAGGGCCGGAACAAAAGCATGGATGGAGTGTTTGTGTGAACTAATATAAATTCAAAGTAAACATCATTACATAAAAGGGTATGGTCTTTTTTTTTTTTTTTTTAGTTTTATTCATTTCAAACAGGCCGGATCCGGCCCGCGGGCCGTAGTTTGCCCACGGCTGCTCTATAACCACACAGGAAATGTGTGAGTGTGTGTTCCCTACTGGTTCTAAGTCTCTGAAGAACCCTGAACTAATACAGTTACTTTATACTAAGTTGGTCAAAGTTGCTATGGTAGTCATTAGGGTTTTTCACCAAATATTTCTAGTTCTTGTTCCAGGCACTGGCAGGACTGCACTTTCTCCATTGACCTAAAATTAGATTTGGCCATGTGACTAGACCTGGCACATGGAATCTGAGGAAAAGGGATTTATATCACTCTATTTTGGAATATTTAGAAACTCTATGATTTGGTCTGCTTTCTTTTTATTTATGCCATAGGTAATGGGGATGCTGCAGATGGTGGCTGTCATCCTAGGTCCCAGCCCATCCATGAGGGACATATATCAATGAGCAATAGTCACTGCTCCTTTTAGTCACTGAGACATGGAGTTCCCATGTTATCCCAGCAAAATCTAACTGATCCTATCACAAAAAGTTAAGGAAATCCTATTGAGTTAAGACTTGAACGATGAAAAAGACCTAGACATGCAAAAGGCCACAGTAAGAAAGAACTTGGTTTAAGGGGCAGACAGGAAACTGGCTGGAATGTAAGGACAGCTGTAGTGTGATAAGGGGCAAAGAGGTAAATTATGATCAGGCCAGGCAGAATCCAAAGGCCAGAGTAATTGGCTTATATTTCCTCATAATTTCAACAGGCAGCAAGTGAAAGAATTTTAAACTTCAGTGGGGTAAGAGGAGTAACATAATCTAATTGAAGGTTATCCTGATGACAGAGTAAAAACCTTGCTACCTCCTTCTCTAAAAAAGTAACAAACAAAAACTTCTTTGATTTTTAAAAAGAAATACTCTACAAAAAATGAAGATAATAGGTGGATATAGGAATTTTAGATGTTTTGGCCAAACAAAGGAAAATCAAATTTATATACGGAAAAGCAAGCCACTTGCACAGAACTTGAGAAAGATTTGGGAACAGGATGCACCAGATACAGGAGTAATTAGATATGCTGAATAAAGGTTATAATTTAATAGCCTCAGTAAGCAATTAGTGTCCTGGATCTGCAGTGCCATCAGGTTCAGTCAGACAGCTACCCATTCTTAGCCCTGAGGGAACAGGAGATAACAAGCTACCAATAAACTGAGCCAGAGAGACTGGACCCACCAACAGAGAAGGCTAGTGGTGATAAATAGACTAGAACAGGGGGTTAGGTAAAGCTACCACATAAATTTTAAATAGCTGGTAATCCCTTTGTTCTGACAAATTCCAGGGGCCTAACCTTAGGCTCAGGCAAGAGACCAAATGAGACCTTTCTGGAGAAATTAAATTATCCCAGAGAAAGGACCTTTAGACACTGACATTTGAGGGAACCTAAAAACAAATAAACAAACAACAACAAAACAGCCAAATGGCCTCCTGAAATCCCTACAGTAAAGTCTATCCACAGAATTTTCAATTAGTTTTTCAGTGTGCAGACACTCAAATATGCACAGACTGACAAGATGCATCAGACATTTGAAAACAGCTTCTCAATAAAAGAGAGGTGATATCAAGCAAACAAAAAAGGGGGGAGTACTCAAATAAAATAGAAACAATAAAGATATAAACATGTAAGAAAAAATATTGCATCTATGAAACCATAAATAGGATACTATAAACAGGAATAGTCATGAAAATTTTAAACATAATAAAGTTAAGGCAATCTCCCCTAGAGAATAATAAAAAATACAAGAAACACACAATCAGAGACCAAAGGAGAAAACTTGATGTGATACAATATCTGAATAATAAAAGCTTCAGAAAAGAATTTGGAGGGGAGAGATTTATCCAAGGAAAATTCAAGAAAAGTACCTAGCACTGAAAATATGCATTTGCAGAGAGAAAGGACCTGTCAAGGGCCCAGCTTGTGAATGGAAGAAGGCACAAAGCACACCAACTTAGAATGTCAAAACACCAGTATGAAAAAGAAGAGCTCCCAGGCTTCCTCGGTGGTGGGGAGAAGTCATAAACCAAAATGTATTGGATTTCTCAACAGCAAGGTGGAAGCCAGGAAAAGATGAGTAAGTGCCTTGTAAATTATTTCAACCTAAATTTCTGTAACTATTCAAATTATCAACTAGTGAACACTGAATAAAGAGATTTTTCAGTCACATAGATAACCCCAAAATTTATGCCCTATGCCAGTGGTCGGCAAACTGCGGCTCGCGAGCCACATGCGGCTCTTTGGCCCCTTGAGTGTGGCTCTTCCACAAATACCGACTTCTGCGCATGGGCCACGAAGTTTCAATCGCACTGTACATGCGCGCCTGCACGTGGTATTTTGTGGAAGAGTCACACTGAAGGGGCCAAAGAGCCGCAGTTTGCCGACCACTGTCCTATGCATTCTTTCTCAGGAATAAATGAATATGAGATCCTGTGTGGTCCAGGAAACAGGACTGAACACAAGAAAGGAGGCAAAGGGAATTCCTAAACTAGTAGCTCTGCAGCTGAATCACAGAGAATGCAGTAAGGTTCCCCGAGACAGGCTACCTATCCTCTAGAACAGTGATGGCGAACCTATGACACGCGTGTCAGAGGTGACACGCGAACTCATTTTTTTGGTTGATTTTTCTTTGTTAAATGGCATTTAAATATATCAAATAAATATCAAAAATATAAACCTTTGTTTTACTATGGTTGCAAATATCAAAAAATTTCTATATGTGACACGGCACCAGAGTTAAGTTAGGGTTTTTCAAAATGCTGACACGCCGAGCTCAAAAGGTTCGCCATCACTGCTCTAGAAAGTATCTGCTTTTGTTATTAACTTTTTAAAACATTACGAAAAAAGTCAAACATATACAAAAGTAGAATTATATGAACCTTTTGTGCTTCAAATAATTAACATTTTGCAATATATTTTAAAGTCTAAATTATTTTCCTAAAAATCCCCAAGACCTCGCTAAAAAATGTTCAATATTACAGTGATTTATCCTTAATAATAGAAAATGACTAAATTATAAAATCAAAGACTTCATTATTTTCTTAGTTAACATACATTATTTTCAGGTGTACACCTTCACTGACTAGAAATTACAGAGCTTACTAAGTGGTCATCCCGATAAATCTTGTACTCACCTGATACCATACATAATTAGAATATTGACTCAATTCCCCATGCTGTACTATTTTACATCTCCATGACTATTTATAACAACCAATTTGTACTTCTTTTTAAATTGATTTTAGAGAGAAAGAAGGGGAAGGGAGAGAGAAACATCAATTCGTTGTTCCATTTATTTATGCACTTTAGGGATCCTTCTTGTATGGACCCTGGAATTGAACCTGCAACTTTGGTATATGAGGACAATGCTCTACCAATAACCAACTGAGCTACCTGGCCAGTACCAATTGGTACTTCTCAATCCCTTCAACCTTTTTCAACCATCCCTCCAACTCTCTTCCCATCGGGCAACCATCAAAATGTTCTCTGTATTTATGTCTGTTTCTGTTCTTGTTCATTTTCTGTTTTTTATATTGAATTATTGATATGTTTTTACTGCTATTTTATTGCTCATATTTATGATCTTTTTATTCCCTCTTCTTAAAAAAAAAGATTTTTAAAAAATTTTTAATACTGGTTTGGTGATTGTGAATTCCTTTAGCTTTTTCTTATCAATGAGACTTTTTATCACCTTGAATATTTCTTGCCACTCCCTTCTGGCCTGCAAAGTTTCTGTTGAGAAATCAGCTGTTTTATGGGTACTCCCTTATAGGTAACTAAGTGCTTTTCTCTTGATGCTTTTAAGATTCTTTGCTTTAACCTTTGGCATTTTAATTATGATGTGCTTGGTGTGGCCTTTCTGGGTTCATCTTGTTTAGGACTCTGCACTTCCTGGACTGTATGTCTAGTTCCTTCACTAATTAGGGAAGCTTTCTGTCATTTTTTCAAATAGGTTTTCAATTTCTTGCTCTCTCTCTTCTGCCAGCACCCCCATGCTAATGTTGGTACAACTGAAGTTGTCTTAGAGTAGCGGTTCTCAACCTGTGGGTCACGACCCCTTTAGGGGTCGAACAACCCTTTCACAGGAGTCACCTAAGACCATCGGAAAACATATATATAATTACATATTGTTTTTGTGATTAATCACTATGCTTTAATTATGTTCAATTTGTAACAATGAAAATACATCCTGCATATCAGATATTTACATTACGATTCATAACAGTAGCAAAATTACAGTTATGAAGTAGCAACGAAAATAATTTCATGGTTGGGGGTCACCACAACATGAGGAACTGTATTAAAGGGTCGCGGCAGTAGGAAGGTTGAGAACCACTGTTTCAGAGGCTCCTTACATTACATTATTGGATTCTTTTTTCTTTTTGCTGTTCGGATTGTTTTTTGCTTCTTTATATTCCAAATTACTGATGTGATTCTTGGTTTCATCTATTCTACTGTTCTTTGTAAATTCAATTCAGTTGTGTATCTTTCATTTCTGACAGGTTCATTTTTATTGTTTCCATGTCCTTTTGTAAGTTCATTGAGCATACTTATAAAAAGTGTTTTGAACTCTGCATCTGATAAATTGTCTCCATTTAGTTCTTTCTCTGGAGGTTTGTTCTGTTCTCTCATTTTGGACACTTTCTTTGTCTCTTCACTTTGGCTACCTCCCTATGTTTGTTTCTATTTATTAAGTAGAGCTGCTATGCCTCCTGGGCTTGGTAGAGTGGCCTTATGTAGTACGAATCCTGTGGGTCCCAGTGGCACAGCCTCCCTGGTCACCAAAACTGGGCATTCCAGGTGCACCCTCCATGTGTGCTGTGTGCACCCTTCTGTTGTACCCATATGTCTCTGGTGCCTTTTCAGCTGCTGTCCCAGTGCTGGAGCTCAGAGGGAGTCAGTCCAAATAAGTCCGTGTATGATCCCGTTAAGACAGTGATCATCAACCTTTCAGACCTCAATGGACCACCAGAGGTCCGCGAATCGGTTGGCTACCACTGCTCTAAAGGTTTCCTTAAACCAGCATCGCCAACCTTTCAGACCTCACGGACCACAGATTGGTGACTGCTGCTTTAAGAGGAATGCCTGGGACTCCAGCAACCCTCCATCTCCATGAGCCTCAATACCCATTGTTTTTTACAGCCAGAAATTATGGGGCCTTCTATTCCTGGTACTGGAACCCTGGGTTGGGGGGGCCGAGGACCCCTCACTCCTCAGGTGGGACCTCTGCAGCCAAGATATACCTCCCAATTTTTATCTGCCACATGTAGGTTTGGGGCTATCATCCCATTCTCAATCTCTACCCCTCCTACCAGTCTCGAAATGGCTTCTTTAAATCCCTAGCTGTAGAAATTCTTTTCAGCTAAATTTCAGGCGGTTCTGAATGATGGTTGTTCTGTAGTTTAGTTGTAATTTTAATGTGGTTGTCAGGGGATGCAAGTACCCCATTTACCTACATTGCCATCTTGACCAAAAGCCTCAAACAACTCTTTATAATATCCTTCCCTCCCATCTGCTATCAAAAAATATTTAAAGAAAACACGATAGATTATATACAGCAAACTCTCAAATACCAATGCAAAAATCTGCCCCTACATAACCTAAATATTAAGTATTATAATGGTATTTTTGGTGTTTGTTTGTTTGTTTTAATCCTCACCGGAGGCTCTGTTTTTCATTGATTCGGGAAAGCAAAGGAGAGGGAGATGGACAAGAGAGAGCGAGGGAGAGAGAAACATTGATGTGAGAAAGAAGCATTAATTGGTTGTCTCCCGTCAATTGGTTGTCTCCAACCAGGAATCTAACCTGTAATTGGGTATGTTTCTATATGGGAATCAAATCCGAGACCCTTCAGTATACAGGATAACGCTCTAACCAACTGAACCACACTAGCCAGGGATTTGTTTGTATTTTTTAATTTTACTCTAATCATTCCGTGCTTTTAATAAGTAATCATATCCTGGATATTTATGAAAACTCAGACAAAATAATCACAAATATCCCTTTCAAGTGTAATCCACCAGTCTACTTCCAAATGTGTGGTTTTCACATTACCTGAAGGTTCATGTGAACTACTTGTTTTGTTTAACCTACATAAGGGCCTTTAAGCTAAAGTGTATATCATATTTGTGATTAGCATATGAAATTTGTGATTAATGTTAAGTTAATCACATGAAAAGGTAAAAAAATGTTTTCCAATTAAGTTAGTTACATGATTCATGTAAATAAAACACTAAAATACAGTAATGCCTAGATCAGTGGTCGGCAAACTCATTAGTCAACAGAGCCAAATATCAACAGTACAACGATTGAAATTTCTTTTGAAAGCCAAATTTTTTAAACTTAAACTATATAGGTAGGTACATTGTTATTAACTTAATGAGGGTACTCCTAAGGCTTAGGAAGAACCACACTCAAGGGGCCAAAGAGCCGCATGTGGCTCGCAAGCCGGAGTTTGCCGACCACGGGCCTAGATTATCCTTTTCAAAAATAGGTATAAAATTTTCCAAATAAGTGCTGATTTCTTTAAGCATTAAAAATGTCTTTAAATAATGTGATTGGAAATATAACATATATTAGGCACACCCATACCTGCTTAACTGATGTATATAGCAAATACATTTTCTTAATAGCTCAGGACCATCATCATATGTAGTGGTACATCAACCCTTCAGTGAGGTACACAGGAGCTGTCTGCCCCTACACCAATATTCTCAACCTCAGGGCTCTCGTGAGCCAGGTAATTTTGCTATGGGGTGTCCTGTGCACTGTAGGTTGCTAGCAGCATTCCAGGCCTCTGACCACCAGGTGCCAATAATATTCCCCAAAGCATGACAATAAAAAATGTCTTGAGAAGTTGCCAAATGTCCCTTGGGAGGGAGGGGGTCAAACTCACTGGCTGCAAACCAAATGGTCATGCTTCTTACATGTGTGTATTTGATTTTTGTAATTTTCTATCTCCTCCTTCAGTGTTCACCTCTCAATGGCACAGTAACCTCTTTTATGTATGCATGTTTCTCCAAGAATTCCCTTTTCCTTTTAAAATTATTTTAAATGTGTTGTCCACTAAAATATCAGAACACCTCTTTGGTCATAGTTGAAGAGAGTGGAACTCTCGGAATATAGGGTATGAGTTTTTAGATCATGACTATTACAGACATTTAACCATTTCAGATTATTTGTTCTTTAAAAATATGTATTTTCATTGATTTCAGAGAGGAACGAAGAGGGGGAGATAGAAACATCAATGATGAGAGAGAATCATTGATTGGCTGCCTCCTGCACACCCCCCAATGGGGATTGAGCCGACAAGCCAGGAATGTGCCTTGACCGGGAATTGAACTGTGACCTCCTGGTTCATAGGCTGATGCTCAATCACTGAGCACACCGGTCGGGTAGATTACTATTTTGTTCTTGTTTCAAATTTCACCAAAAGTACAAAAATGGCATCCTGTTTTAATTTGCTTTTAAGATGGCTATTGAGACCAAACATCTTTCAAGTAAATTTTTTTTTTTGCAATCTAGTGCCACGTTTTTTGTATTTGTTGCTTTTGCTATTTAAAATGGCCCTAGGTATGATGCTGTCCAGTGTTCCTGAGCACAGGAAGGCCATATGTCAGATGAGCTTCATTAGCAGCTCTTCCTTAGAAAGATGCTTGTTTGTGTTCTCTGTGTGTTATTTACCATTTTCTTAATGATTTTCCAAAATTCTTTATACACCTGAACAACAGTACCCTTTAGGTCACCATTTATGTTGCCAACATTGTCTTAGTTTATTTTTTGTTTATAATGGGGTTTTTTTCCAGTTAAATTTTTATGTAATCAAATTTGTCAATCTAAAATTTTTACCTTTGGTATCAATCACCTTTCTGAACTTAAAATTTAAAAAAACTTCTAAACACTGTCCACTTTTCCACCAAAACAATTTCAACTTCTTTAAAGTACATCTGATTTGTTTAAACATATGAAATGCTTTCTGAAAAAAGAAATTCAGATCCTTTCTTTAAAGCCAAATTTACCAAGAGCCTAGTGTATATTAAGCTCTATCTGGGAAAAAGAGCTAAAACTTACAGAGGAAAAAAAAAGTCCAATTAACAGAACTCAAAATAAGAAAAAATTTCTTATATTGCATTTGTAGCCATGAAATTTCAGTAAATTTATTTTATAAAATAATTAAGACATAAAAATCATCATAAAAACCCTAACACAAATCTTTAGCTACTGAAGCTACAGTCAATTCTTATTATTCCCAGATTCCATATTTGTAAATTCACTAACTTGCTAAAATTATTTGTAACACCTCTTGAATACTTTCAGCCTTCTGCAGTTATGCGCATGCTCCCAGCTGAGTCCATGGAGCTGGGCAACACTCTGCCTTCTCCTTCCAGCTTAGACTGCAAATAGTATCCTTTTTGCAATCTAGTGCATGTTTTTTTTTTGTATTTTTGCAGATAGGCCGTTTCATTTAAGTACAAGTTATGGTACAAACAGCTATCAGGAACACCTAAAACAAGGAAGAGGAGTGTGCTATCTGTGCCCAAAGGTATTTTGGAAGTGCTAAATAACATTTAGAGTATGTGAGGGAACTACGAAAAAGATAAAAAAGTGGCTACATTCATGGATCCATGAGATGACAACCAACAAAAAGTGGAACAGAAGGTTGGAGGTTGAAAGCCAGAGAAATTTATAGTCATGTTACCAAGGATCAGGAAAATACTAATCCCTCCTCAGGTAGAGCTGGCTGGCATGTTTTAAAAAGTGATAGATAGTATGGGAGGAAAAAATTGTTAATACAGGAAAATGGTTATATAGAAGAACAGGTTTGTTTTACAAGAGTGGCTTGTTTTACAAGAATGTTGGCAAACCAATCTATATAATGGAAATGGCATTTTGGCTTACAAAAAAAATGTTTTGTGACCAGAGGCTCACAGACCTAACTCTGTATTCCCCAAGAGGAAAAGAGTCAGTAATGACTAATTCAGTGTTTATGGTGAGTTTATGGAATATATCTACAGCAAATAACAAGAATTAACTGATTATAACAAAATGTGATCTTTTTAAATGTTTCGAACAGCTATTTTTATAACATTATTTTAAAGAGCTCCTGAAAACCATTTTAAGTAGGGAGATGAAAAAAACTAAAGCTTTTATGATGTTTCTAGTTAGAGATAACCAACTTTGATGATAAATGTCAGCATGGTAGAACAGGGATTATTGTGATCCTATAATTTACTCATAACATTAGTTTCCTAGCACATCAGTTAAAATAACACAACCATTGTCTTCCAAGAACTGAAAAATCTACAAAATCATACATTTTATATTAAAATTATTTTTAATCAGCCATTCATTTATTACATAACATACTAGCCCATGCTAAACTAACCAGATGCTTCATTTCTCAAATACTTCTTTTTTTCAAAAGGAGTTTGTCATAATTTGTAGAATGGTAAATTTCAAATCTGAAGAACATGACAAATAGAAATTCTGGATTTCAGAACTGATAAAATATGAAATACTTGAGAGTATACAATAGCACCATGTTGAAGGTATTCAAGGGCAGAGAGACAAAAGTTAGTAAGTCAATTTTATCTGATGTTATTAGTTTACACTAAAAGTAACACATCTTATTAAATGTTTGAATGGATTTAAAAGGTGTCTACTCAAATAATGGTTTATACTTTCATGCACATTAATAGTCACAGCATACTTCTAAAAGACAAGATCTAGGTGATATCTTGATCTATACTGACCTCTTCTTTCCTAATACATTTACCTTTAAAATTATCATCTCTTTAATTCATTAAATTAGACCAGTTTACAACTGAACTTTTCCTTGGATTCTGATTACATGAAAGTTAATTATAATTTTTTAAAACCATCAATTATTTAGCAGTCCATATAAAAAATAACAATGGGGCAAATCTTATTTTACTATATTTTGCTATAATGAAAAAGCAATAGAAAAAAAACAACTAAGAAATTACAGGACCATATTCTAGATCAAAGATGGCAAGTCCATGCACAGGGTGAGAACAAGCACATGGCTCAAAGGTTCCTGGTACGTGCTCTGCACCAATGCAAATGTCATCCAGAACAGCATGCATTTAGACTGACATTCCACATCTGAGAAAGATCTGGTTATTTTAAATATGTTTACTAATGAGAGAGAGAGAGAGAGAGAGAGAGAGAGAGAGAGAGAGAGGAGAGAGGGGGGAGGGAGAGAGAGGGAGAGAGAGGGAGGGAGAGAGAGAGAGAGAGAGAGAGAGAAACATCAATTGGCTGTATCCTATATGCCCCCTACTGGAGCTCAAACCCACAACCTGGGCATATGCTCTGACCCAAAATCGAACCAGTGACCTCTCAGTGCATGGGACGAAGCTTAACCAACTGAGCCACATTGGCCAGGGCAGGATTTGGTTATTTTATTCTCCATGCTATAGTATTGAATTGATATAACATACATCTCAAAGTTTATGATATCTTTAAAAAGGTATAAATATTTTATTAAATATGCAAGAAAATCTGAAATCTTATAATTATCTTACACACTGTAAAGTGTATGGCAACAGTGGGCACAAGCAACAGCAGACACTGACAATATCTGCCAGTAAATCTGGCACTCCCTATAGCTAAATTGCCAAATACTTGTTATTTTAATAAAATGTCAGTTTCTAAAGTACTTTTGAGTTTTAATTTGGATAAAATGTTTCCCATAATCTCAGAAAGGGGTGTCAAAAAAGTTTAGTTTCATTTCACATTCCTAATCGGTTTGTAATGACTGCTTAGGGCAATGTGTTAAGAATTTTAAGGTCAAGGAGTAAACTTACAGGTTATTGGGAAAGACGGGGAAAGAGACTGAGTCTCCAGAAAACTAAAAAAAAATGTATATAACTATTAACGATGACTAATAAAGGCATATTATTTTCTAAAATAATCCTATCTCATCAGCACTTAAAATGGCCACAGCCTAAGACATGGCTCAACTCTGAAAGTTGCCAGAATAGCACTGAGAGATCTCACATTCATCATGCCTCCTTGGCTAACCTTGATGCAGCTCGCAAATAACTTCCTTCACTTATGACTACATTTTTCAACTTTCTCCCTCTCTGTTTTTGAAGGTGGTGTAGGCAGGATAATACATGTTACTCTCTAGTCTGAGGAGGAGGTTTCCATAAAAAGGGAGAGAGAAAAGAGCGAAAATAATTCACTTGATTAGATTCTGCTTCAGCCTTTTTTCTCTCATAGAATAATTGCCCTCCTCCTAAGTAATATAATAAAGTATAATACTTGATACAAGTATAAAATTCATCCCTAAATATATCAAAACATAACTTCCATATAGAAATATTAACAACTAGTGGCCCAGTGCACAAAGATTTGTGCACTCAGGGGGGAGGGGGGTGTCCCTCAGCCTGGCCTGCACCCTCTCCAATCTGGGACCCCTGGAAGGATGTCCTACTGCCGGTTTACAGGGATCGGGCCTAAACTGGCAGTCGGACATCCCTCTCACAATCTGGGACTGCTGGCTCCTAACCACTCACCTGCCTGCCTGCCTGATTGCCCCTAACCACTCTGCCTGCCAGCCTGCTTGCCCCCAACTTCCC
>NW_005370091.1:674988-687701 GCF_000412655.1 Myotis brandtii | reverse complement strand
GGCGGGGCCCCCGCCAGCCCCTGAGCCCCGTGCCAGCCAGGGCCGCACACAGGGGCCTGGATGGCGGCTCCCGCTGTCCCACCCTGCCTACAGTATGCAAATTAGCCGCCATCTTTGTTGGTGGTTAATTTGCATATCACTCTGATTAGCCAATGGGAGGTGTAGTGAAGGTACGGTCAATTACCATGTTTGTCTATTATTAGATAGGATGGTAAGCTAAAATATATTTATACTTTACTGTGTTCGTATTAAACTCTATAAATACTTATATTTAAAAAATAGTAACCTAGCAAGCTAATACAAATGCTATTTAAGCACATGCAACACTAGTTTTAACCATAATTAAGGGACAGTCAAGGGTATTTCATAGCTCCCTACCCATCAACTCTTTCATTATTCTATGCTGTAATACCCAGGTCATTTAATCAGTCAGCATTTATTTACATTAAACAACAATTTTTGTTGTTGGGAGTACAGATGCTGTGGGAGTGCAGAAAGGTACAGAGAAGGTTGTGTTCCTTTACCTCAACTTGTAGGATCGTTATACTAGTAATTTCCCTGAAGAACTGACATTTAACCTGAGGCCTCTAGGATATTTAGGATTAGTCAGCAAGGTAGAAGCAAAGAAAGATTAGATAAAGGTAGCACAGGACACAGGGGCCAGTTTATGTGGAGTTTCATACACATCATAAAGGACTTGAGACTTTAACCTAATGGCAATGGGAAGTCACTGAAGAATTCAGCAGGTCAGAGGGATTAGACTCCCAACGGCTATTTAGCTTAGAAATTTAGTCTGTATCAACCATGGTAATTCCACCTTTCTTATCACCTGATATCAGGCTCAGCACCCGCTGTATGCCTCAATGAGGGAAAAGTGTGATTATGCTACTTTTAGGACAGATGTCCTAGTTCCTATAAAATGGTCTCTTCTTGCCCTAGCTGGTTTGGCTCAGTGGACAGAGTGTTGGCCTGCGGACTGAAGGGTCCCGGGTTCGATTCCAGTCAAGGGCATGTGCCTGGGGTGAGGGCTCGATCCTCAGTAGGGGGTGTGCAGGAGGCAGCCAATCAATGATTCTTTCTCATCATTGATGTTTCTCTCTCTCCCTCTCCCTTCCTCTCTGAAATCAATAAAAATGTAATAAAATGGTTTGGGTTTTTTTGGGGTTTTTTTTACTATCACTACGTTTAGATATGATGCCCCAAACTGATGCAGCCATTTAGCAACCATAAGCATAACTAGTCTTAGAACAGAGCTGACAGGGTGATGGACTGGACAACGGAAAGTCGGTCCTTTGGCAGCCGGGAGGTCATGACAACCTCTCAGGAGCAGTTCCAATCATATGATGGTGGTAGAAGCTGGACTCAGAAAAGAGAAACAAAAGAATGCTTTTGTTGAGGGTTCAGAAAGGACAAAGTTTATAAAGGGGAGAAAAGAAAACCAGAGCAGTGAGTGTAGAGTTCAGAAAACATTTTTACTGTATTTCTCTCTACTAATAGATGAATATGCAAACTGTCTGGGACGCTGTCACAGTAACAACCAGCAGTAGGCTACGTGGGCAACAAGGCCCACAGGGGGTGAGGGACAACCAAACGACTGAACAGCAGGCTGCATGGGGCAACCAGGCCAGCAGAAGGGGGCAGTTGGGCTCCACAGTGCTAAGGATATCCAACTGTGGCTTAGGCCTGCTCCCCGCAGAAGCAGGCCTAAGCTGCCAGTCGGACATCCCCCGAGGGCTCCCAGGCTGCCAGAGGGATGTCTGACTGCCAGCTTAGGCCTGATCCCCTGGGGAGCAGGCCTAAGCCGGCAGGTGGACAGCCCCTGAGGGGTTCCGGACTGCGAGAGGGCACAGGCTAGGCTGAGAGACCCCCCTGAGTGCATGAATTTTCATGCACTGGGCCTCTAGTCCTATATAATAAAGCAGTAATATGCAAATTAGCACTCACAAGATGGCTGCCTATGACAAGGCCGGCAGGGGGGGTTAGTGAGGGACGACCAAATGACTGAATAGCAGGCTGTGTGGGGCGACCAGGCCAGCTGGGGGGGGGGCAGTTGGGGGCGACCAGGCTGGCAGAAGGGGGCAGGAAGGGGCGACCAGGCAGGTAGGCAGGTGAGCAGTTAGGAGCCAGCAGTCCCGGATTGTGAGAGGGATCCCGGATTGGAGAAGGTCAGGCTGGGCTGAGGGGACACCCATAAATTTTGTGCACCAGGCCTCTAGTTTTGTAATAGTAGGAGATGTCTGAGTATATTTGAATGTAAATAAAAGAGAGCCAGTACAGAAGAGGATTAAAGTAAAATAGGTGAGAGTTTTCTGAAGCAAACGATCTATGGGCACATGAAGAGAATGACAAAAGGAGATGGTGAGTGCACAAAGTAAGTTACTTCCAACATGATGCAGTCTCTTCTCTTTAAAAAAAAATAAAAAAGATGCCAAACTGGTCCACAAGAGTGGGAGTGGGGGAGTTGAAGAAAGAAAAGAAAGTTAAGTAAACCTTTATGGAAAATGGAAGATGAACTGATCAGAGAAATAAAGTATGATTGAGAGCTCAGGTGGCCACCTATGTCAGTTTCCAAGAACCTACATACAGTGTCACCACTCAGCTCTCTAGTTTCTCTCCATGTATAGGCAAGGAGGGTAAATTCATCCAGAATTTGGGTTTTGCTTTAACATGTTTGCATTGAAAAGATAAAGGGACACTTATCTACCTATATGCACTCATGTGACCTACTATATATATAGCACTGTACACACTAGGTATTATAAAGGTATTTAAAAAGTCAGTGTTTAAAAGTCAAGGAATTGGGAAGATAATTATTGGGGTAGAGTTTAAATAATAAAAGGCAATAGAATAAGAACTAGTTGAGGCAAACTTTAAATGCTATAGAAGTTTGAGGGGACAGATCACTGTGGGCTAATAAAATGAAAGATGAAAACTGACAGAGATCTCAAATGCCAACTAATTTCAAATTAAATTTTAAGCTGACTTCAGCACTGGGTATGGAATAAGGAGGGGAAAAAAGGATACTTGAACAAAAGTTATATGCCCAGCCGCGTGGCTCAGTGGTTGAGCATCGACCTATGAACCAGGTCACGATTTGATTCCCGATCAGGGCACCTGCCTAGATTGTGGGCTTAAAATCCCCAGTGTGGGATGTGCAGGAGGCAGTCGATCAATGATTCTCTCTCATTGTTGATGTTTCTAGCTCCCTCTCCCTTCCTCTCTGAAATCAATAAAAATATATATTTAGAAAGTAATATTTATTCAATCAATATTATTTGTGTACTTTAAAAGCCACTTATTAAAAGAATAAACAGAATGGCTGAAACAAAAGTTTTACCTAGGGAAACAGGAAATAAGGCTAGAAAGTTAGACTAAAACCACTCAAATATTATGAATGAGACCTGGCTGGTATGGCTTAGTTGGTTGGGCATTGTCCTGTGCATGGGAAGGTTTCTGGTCTGATTCCGAGTCAGGGCACATGCCCAGGTTGGGGGCTCAATTCCCCATAGGGGGTGTGCAGAAAGCAGCTGACTGATGTTCCACGCTCACACTGATGTTTCTCTCTCTCTAAAAATCAATTTTAAAAAACTTTAAAATATATATATCACGAATGACAGAATTAAAATCCATGGGGGGGTTGGGGGAGTGCATGAGAGAGGATTACAATTACATCTTACTACCTAGTAGCAAATTCCAGGCCACAGTGCAGGAAGAGCCTGAACGAAGCCTGTGGCCTCCTGAGTTGAGGAGACTTAGAGCAGAGATTAGTGGGCAGTTTTGTAGACCCTAAACTTTTAAATTCTATGAATCAGACTTCAGATCCTCTTCCTTTCCTATTATTTATGATATTTAGGATTATTCTATGAAATGGTACCTCCAGTTAAGAACAAATACTGACTCATAATAGCAAACCTTTTAACATTTCTACTCTATTCCTCAAGGTAAAATTTCACAAAATATTCTATTTAAAATGTAACCCTAACAGCAGCAATTAATGTAATTCTTGAATGTATCTGGTAATCTAAAACTGAGAAAATTATATATTTCAGAAAAACCTGACTTAATACAGTTTAAAAACAGATAAAACTTTGTTTTAATCACCTGAGTATAACTAGAAAGAACAGTATAAAGACTGACACCAGTTGGAAATCAGCTGTGGATGGCCTGTGCCATATGCTCATAAAAGCAAATGAAATAAGGCTGAGACCTTGTTAGAGACTCCAGCTGAGGAGTCCCTGAGCCACTCCCTCCTCCTTGACATCCCATCTGCTATGTGAAACTGATGGACACTGTATCAGAGATGAAGAGAAACCGTGGTCATTATCAGGCATGGCTCAGCATGGAAAGGTACAGACATTGGTTATCAGTGACAGGGCTTCTTCCCTCATACTCTTCTGGTACTCAGCTCAGACACTGAATCTGCCCCTGCAATGCCCGTCTCTGGGGAACAACCTGAAAGTGGAAATGACACCCTCAATCTGGAGGAATACCAAGGATCACCTGAAATCCAAAGGCCAGGGTTAGCCAGACCGCTAAGGGCCTGAAAAACCTTCGCGTGTGATCTGAACCCTGCCTGCAGACACAACCCACGATGGTTTGCATGACTGTAGGCCGTGGTCGGCAAACTGCGGCTCTTTGGCCCCTTGAGTGTGGCTCTTCCTAAGCCTTAGCAGTACCCTAATTAAGTTAATAACAATGTACCTACCTATATAGTTTAAGTTAAAAAAATTTGGCTCTCAAAAGAAATTTCAATCGTTGTACTGTTGATATTTGGCTCTGTTGACTAATGAGTTTGCCGACCACTGGTCTAGGGCAGTGGTTCTCAACCTTCCTAATGCCGCGACCTTTTAATACAGTTCCTCATGTTGTGGTGACCCCCAACAATAAAATTATTTTCGTTGCTACTTCATAACTGTAATTTTGCTACTGTTATGAATCGTAATGTAAATATGATATGCAGGATGTATTTAGGCGACCCCTGTGAAAGGGTTGTTCGACCCCCAAAGGGGTCACGACCCACAGGTTGAGAACCGCTGGTCTAGGGAAAGACAACCAAGTTCTTCTGATACCTGTCAGTGTCGAAAGCTTACTCCAGCACCAGCAGGAACTTTAGGCCACTGCTCAAATTACGAAAAAGCCCAGAGACACTGAAGCTGAGTGGCAGTTTATCTCCTGAATATCATTCACCTCAGACCTGATGTAGGACTATCAGGAAACCCCAACCAACCCTAACTTTGATATCCACCTTCCATGACCAGGGGAGCGACAATACAGGAGCATTTTAGAAAAACCACAAAAGACTCAAGGTTTTCCTCTAGGAAGCATTTATTTTTCAGGCTGTCAACACCCTTTAAGAAACTTCATGAAGCCCTAGCTGGTTTGGCTCAGTGGATAGAGAGCGTCAGCCTGCGGACTGAAGGATCCCGGGTTCGATTCCAGTCAAGGGCACATGCCTGGGTTGTGGGCTCAATCCCCAGTGTGGGGCATGCGGGAGGCAGCTGATCAATGATTCTCATCATTGATGTTTCAATCTCTCTCTCCCCCCCTATCTCTCTGAAATCAATAAAAATATATCTTAAAAATAATAAAAGAAAAAAAGAAACTTCATGAATATTCTTCTTGAAAGACAATTTCTGAGACATAGAGCTAAAGGTCAGAGGGTACATCATTTTCTGTAAGTCCTTTCAAAAAGAAATATTTAAAAGAAGGCATACATAGACCACAACCTACTTTAAAAAATAAAAATTTGAAACTCACAAAGTTAAAATTTGTGTGACTTTAGAAAAGAGCCCAGATCCATCTCCAGAGATTCCCCTCACAAAACTGTTAAGTCAGTCTATAAGAAAACTAAAAAGTTCATAATGGCTTTCAAGTTCAGAGTTTCCCCATGCAAAAGCATTCCCCATGCTAGCCTTCATTAATAGAATATTTTTTTAAAAAATCTTTCCATAGCTATTTTATGAGGAAGTCACATTTACTATGTAACATCCCCACTGACGAATATCAGCATGATGTGAATGCTACAACTCAGTTGATCTATTTCTCTCTTCACCATATGCTTCTCATATTTTAGATGATGGTAAACATCTACAGAACTCTGAAGTCTTCACACTTAGAGCAACTTTCAAGTAATTAGTTATTTCAATACAAACTGAACTTACCCAACAGAGGGAATGCTAAAGTGTTCTTGCTATATGACCCCCCTTCTCATATAGTAAAAACACTTTAATGTTGAAGTTAATTCCAAGTATTTTCCAACATTTCTCTCCTATACATATTAAAATAAAGTTGTAGGTTCCTCCCCTTCCACCCCATGCCAAGTATCTTCATAATCCTAGCTGCAAAAATGACAAGAAGAAAGTAAGCCAATTATAGACGCTTGTTCTTAAATTGCCGGTGAAACTGGAATTAACCAGAACTTTATGTATGGATGGAACATTCTGATTACTAGGAGATTCTAATATTCCTTTTCTTTCCACCTCCTACTTTTGTATAAAGACTGAGCTTAGTTTTACATTTTTTTATTATCCCCCCGTTTGGCAGACTCATAAATAAAGGCACATTTGGGAGATGAAGGTGGTATCAATACAAAGATTCAAGGACTTAGAGAATCTTAGGAGACAGAGCAGCCATAGGTTTTGGTAGTCATACACTTGAATTCAAATACCCACTTGATCATGTATTCTGAGTGACCCTCAGGCACTGGTAACTTCACCCTCCTAAGTCTGTTCTCTTAACATAAGTTATAGGGCAGTTATGATTATACTGTAATATTGGAATTTATCCTATACTTAACTGTAATACTAACTTCCCTCATGCTGTTGTGAGAAAGAAATGGAGTTATGTTATTTGCCTACTATAGTAGGTGCTCAATAAGAGAAACCTTTTTTCTTTTCTTTTTTTTTTATTGATTTTTTTTTTTTTACAGAGAGGAAGGGAGAGGGAGAGAGAGTTAGAAACATCAATGAGAAAGAAACATCGATCAGCTGCCTCCTGCACACTCCCTACTGAGGATGTGCCCGCAACCAAGGTACATGCCCTTGACCAGAATCGAACCTGGGACCCTTCAGTCCGCAGGCCGACGCTCTATTCCACTGAGCCAAACCGGTTAGGACGAAACCTTTTTTTCTTTAAAAAAAAAAATGGTGCTGCCACAAACAACATTTATAATGACACAAAGCTTTCTAAAAACTGCTTATATAGATTTCTAATGGGAACTAATGTGCCTACACAGTCAAATTAAAATGTATTTATGCCATTTTAAAAAACAGCATTTTAATCCCAACTGTGAAATCTCCCAATCTTAATATAAATCCATTAAAATGTATATATACACACATATATATCTTTTAGTGTTTGCATAAATATTTTAGCTAGGAAAGAATCATACTTCTTCAAGTTATAAATTTACTTAGCATACTAGTAAATCAAACTAGAAAAAAAAATCAAAAATATTAAGTGGGTCCACTTTTCACTTAAATGCTTGGAAAATATCTGGAGAACATAAAAATTACTAATCATAACAAAGCTGTTTTTAAAAATCCTCAGGTAGTTAATATAGTGAAATCACAAAGTTCGAAATCATCGTTAAGACCTCAAAAATAATTTTCATTCAAATACAATGTATCTTAACTCACATACATCATACACTTTCTTCTGTCACATTGCACTGCACTTGTTTCAATAATTATGCTTCCTAGCAAGGGTCTAATACATAGAACAGTTTCAATAAATAACTATGTTTAACAAATGAATAAATTCTTAAAACATTCTACCCATTGTAAAACTATATTTTAATGTAATCTTATGAGCCAGATCCATTATGGAGTAACTTGAACTATAAAGGTATTTATTTAAAACAAAACTAGTTTACCTACTATCCTATATAATAAAAGGGTAATATGCAAATCAACTGAACGGCAGAAGCCCAGTCACCTATTACGCGCACTGACCACCAGGGGGCAGATGCAGGAGCTGCCCCCTGGTGGTCAGTGTGCTCCCACAGGGGGAGCACCACTCAGCCAGAAGCCCTGAGCTGGGCGCAATGCTGATGAGCGTAGCAGTGGTGGCAGGAGCCTCTCCCGCCTCCGCAGCAGCGCTAAGGATGTCCGACTGATGGCTTAGGCCCGCTCCCCAGAGGCAGCGGGCCTAAGCTATCAGTCGGACATCCCCCGAGGGCTCCCAGATTGTGAGAGGGCACAGGCCGGGCTGAGGGACCCCCCCCCTTAAGTGCACAAATGTCACGCACTGGGCCTCTAGTACTTAAATAGTACTCAGTTCCCACAAAAAAATAAAAAACTGTACAAGTTTTCAGAAACAGACATTTTCCAATTAATGAATACCAGCACATAATGGGAACTTCTCATCAATGAATAGAAAAGAGTCAATATTATCCCTTATAAATGCTCATATAACAGTATTCCATTGCCTTTGTCATTTTTCTTTAATTTCACATAAAGTTAGGCAAACACTTAGCCATTTATTGAACAGAAAATATACCCAAAATAATAGAATGAAAGATTAACTAAATGTATAGTTACCAGATCCATATAAATCATGTTTATAAAACTGAATTAAATATCTAGGAATTTCCTAAATTTCCCTACTAAACACATAATGGATACATGAATATTTTTTATTTTCCAAATAAATATTTTTCTTTTACAGACTATTTACTTGCATTTGTAAGTAATTTTGATATTAAACATTGTACAGCATTTTCACAATAGAAACTAAATAAAGAATTTTCTAAGTGGAAAAATCAGTAATAGCAAGCACATACACATGCAAAAAGATCTTCCCTTAAGGCAGTACATATCTGTTTACGATATTAGTGAAGACTTGATTATTCAAAGACTATACTACTGGATATTTTTATTTTTATCTCCCTTCCATTATCTTCATTTTTATCATTTTACTTCTTGTTACGGGGATTTTGTTATATGAATCACACTCTCTCACAAACTCCTAGTTCATTCACTTCTCATTAGAGTGTGTGTACTTGAATGGGGGTGTATTATGAGGAGGTGGAACCTTCCATAATTAAAAGGAAGACTATGTTTTAAGATGATCATGTGGGACAGTGTTTGTAAAGAAACATACAATATGTGATGCATATTATTATTATATACTTATTTTGTATAATAAACCTGTGAATACCAAAACATTTCTAAAATCAAGGCCAAAGAAGGACATCTGAAGAACCTTCAGATCACTAGTAATCTTTACAGAATCACTGCACCAAAGCAGATTTAAACTGTTTTGAAAAGTTGACAACACTAGTCCAAGGAAATAACAAAGTTATCATGCAAGTCCTGGCCAGTGTTGCTCAGTGGAAAGACCATCGGCCCAAGCACTGAAGGGTCTCTGGTTCAATTCCAGGTCAAGGGCATATACCTAGGTTGTGGTTCACTCCCCACCCCCAGTTTGTGTGTGTGTGTGTGGGGGGGGGGGGGGGTGTTAGAAGCAATCAGTTGATGTTTCTATCTCTCTTTCTTTCTTTTTTTTTTTTTATATTTTTATTGAGTTTTTACAGAAAGGAAGGGAGAGAGATAGAGAGCTAGAAACATCAATGAGAGACAGACATTGATCAGCTGCCTCCTGCACACTCCCCACTGGGGATGTGCTCACAACCAAGGTACATGCCCTTGACCGGAATCGAACCTGGGACCCTTCAGTCCGCAGGCTGACGCTCTATCCACTGAGCCAAACCAGTTAGGGCTCTATCTCTCTTTCTTTTTTCTCCTCCTCCCTCCCTCACTCTCTGAAAGGCAATGGAAAAAAATATCCTCAGGTAAAGATTAACAAAAACAACAAAAAAGTTATCATGCAAGAGATACAGGCAAAAATTAAACTCACATCAGTTATTTTTTACTTGTCAAAATTCCTAGTAAAAATGTTGGTGAGGGATTAGTTCCACAATGATCAAATTAAGAGGTGCCAAGCAGTGTTTCTTTATTTAGAAAGTCCATCTGCTTCAAGCAAATATAAAACATACAACCTGAAGCAGTTACAGATAGGGTGACAGATGTGAGAAAAGACAAGAACATTCATTTAAAACCAATGGTTAAAATAAGAATGTTCACACTATGTACTTCAATTACCTATATTCTTCATCAAATATTAAGAAGTAATGCTAGGCAGTTGCCAGGGGCTGGGGAGAGAGGAGATGGGGAGTTAAGTATTTAATGGATATGGAGTTTAAATTTTACAAGATGAAAAGAGCTATGGAGATGAATGGTGATTATGGTTGCATAACAATGTTAATGTATTTAATCATCACTGAACTGTACACTTGAATATGGTTAAGATGGCAAATTTTATGTCATGCGTATTTTATAATTTTAAAAAGTTAATCATAGAAAGATCCTTAAAATTGCTTTAAGTAAATGAGGCCCAAGAAATATAACAAATGTTTATTTTCTAACCTTCTGAGATAACTAAAAAGGAAAAAGAGGTATGCTACGACAGTCAAACTCAAATTAGTAAGACAATAATATAATTTCAGAGCTTCACACCTTTCCACATTAAAGTCTTAGTAACACTGAATTTGACTCAAATGAATTGAATTAGTCTATATTCATGTATGAGTCAATAACCCTATAGTATAATTACTATTATTTTTCAGATGAGGAAATTGACACCAGGCATGACAAGTTTAAGTAATTTGTCCAAGATCACTTTGCTAGTAAATAACAGAGGTGAGATTCAAACCCAAGCCATTTAGCCTCCACTTATGCTACCTCTCTAATGGCAAAAAAACTAATTACCCTGTAAAAGTATTCAATGTGAAGTCCAAATTAAGGTTTTCAAACAGTGAAAAGTTTTTAACTATCATAAATATGACTATCCATTTTCTCCTTAACTTTTTTTTCTATATATACTCTTTGCTTATTTTTCCATGTGGAATTCAACTGAAAGATACGGTAAGAAAATCTGAAGCCAGAGGTTTAGGGCTCTAAGTAGTATTAGACTGCATTTGATACTTCCATTACAAATGTTAAAATTCTTAATTAGCTTCATTTAGTTGTCTCAGTTAAGGTATGCCAAAGGGTACGAATGTTTCTATTATACACTACCTGAACAACCCTTAAAGGAAAAGGGGATAGGGTTACAAAAGGGTGAGAGTTCAAACAAACACATGTCAATTCACAGAAACATGCAAGATGACATCCACTCAAAGTACCAGCGTAATGATATCCTAATAATATTTAGTATGAACTAAGGAGCTAAATTTTAACATTTACATTTATATTGGTTTTTCTTTGTAAAGCTGGAGGCACTTGCATTTTTTAAACACCTTGTAACAGGTAACTGCAAAAATAAGTCACCCAATTACAGAATGTAAAAGGGAGATTCAGTTTTCATATGAAAAACAACTAGGGCAAAAAAGTACATGTGGAAAATAAAAATCCTGTTAATCACGGGTAGAGTTAAGCAAGAAAAAATTCTGATTGTCATAATCAGATCCCATATCTTCTAATCCTTTATTCTCTAACCTGACCATCTTATAGAATCCAACAAAATAATGACTGTAACCAGCACCAGTTAGCCAAAGACAAGAAAAATTACACACCTGTACAAAACTCGTATTTCTTTTTAATCCTCATCCCTTTTTTTTTTTTTTTTTTGGGGGGGGGGGGGGGGGGAGAGAAACATCAATTCGTTGCCTCCCGTAAGCGCCGGGACAGGGATCAAACCCGAAACTTAGATATGTGCTCTGAACTGGGAAATCCAAGCTAAAATCTTTTGGTTTATGGGAGGGCACTCCAACCAACTGAACCATCCGGCCGGGGCCAAAACTCGCATTTTATCTCCTGCTTTGTGTACAAGTTAGAATTCCGAATAATCAAAGGTGACTTTGCTAACCAGAAAGCACTCAAATTCCTAAAGTACAACCAAGACTATCTCCCTGATAACTTCCAACCATTAATTTGAATCAATGACCCAAACCCCGCCCCCCCCCAAAGGTTATGTATGCATCCCCTAGTAGTCACTATGCTACAACTACTACATTTCCCAGTTTAAAAGAAAATAAATGTTGTACTTTGTGCCTTTCAACCAACAGATTAAATCATGTTTAAGCAAGCTCTTGCCTCCATGGGCAGGACTTACTATAGGACGCAGAACACCTGGGCGGGGCAGACCAGAGGACCCAGGAGGGACGCCTCAGAGAGTCAGGTGGGCCTCTCCCACCATCAGGCACCGGTCCTTGCACAGGCTGCCTGGGCACCTGCTTTAAGCTCACAGACTCACCACATACATGTGCAGACCCGGCATCACGGACATACCGTATGCAACACAGGTTATCACATGCCCACACCGGGTACTCTTCAGACACCAGACATAACACGGGGCACCATGGTACCACGTGCACACTGGGCACCATGTCCACACCGAGTATCATGAAGACGGCGTGTACATAACAGCGGGCCCCCTGGACACACCGGGTATCGCGAGCACATTAACACCCGGCGCCATGCACCATCGGGGACACCGAGTTCATGCCCACACCCCTCAACACCGGGCACCACGGACACAGGGGTACCAGGCACACCCCCGCCACCATGCCCACACCGTCAAGCGCCTTCACAGCTGGCCCAGGAGAGGCGCGAGGGGCAGTCCACGTGGAACTTGGGTCCCCGGGACGCTCCAGGAGCCCCCACCCCGCCCCCGCCCGGCAGAGGCTCTCGGACGCCCCGTGGAAGGGGTGG
>NW_005370091.1:666701-673497 GCF_000412655.1 Myotis brandtii | reverse complement strand
ACGCGCGCGGCCCGCGGGGCTGGCGCCTCGGGTCCCAGGGACTCATTTCCTCGCGGACCGCCAGCCCAAGTGCAGAGCCTTTGCGAAGCAGTCATTGTTACGTTAACAGAACCGGGCGAGTGGTTTTAGTGTCTTTTTAATTCTGTCCTCGAAGAGGATTGCAGGGCTCTGCGAAGTCCTCATTCCAGGCATTCACACGTAGGACTTGGGAAAAGAGCAGGACCACCCATTGTCCATGAGGCGAAAACACTACAAATGTGTGCAAAGAGAACGAGGCGGTCTTTCTTAGTTTGTCGTTCTAGATCTAACCAGAGAAGAAGTCTCCAAGATCAGCCTACTTTTACAGGTTCCACATATTTGCCCCCCAAAAAAGCCTTTCTTTCTCCACTAGGAGTTTGGATGGAAAGCCTAGCAGCCAAAATTGCGTGCTCTGATTCTCATTGGACATAGGTACCTGAAAATCACTGGGAAGAGACTGTCCAAGTAATTTGGGGATTATAATCCGACTTCTCAACTGCTGGTCTCGAAGACTCAGAATTTGGAAATGGGTGATATTTGAATAGGTGTTCCATGATGTACACCAGTCGAAGCAATTTCTCAGCCATCCATAGCCCTAGTTCTGCTACATCCCAGAGAGTTTTCGGTTATCTCAAGGAACATCACAAAATAATTTTAACTCGTTTTTTCAGATAAATAAAATGCAGCAGAGGGGTTAAAGGGTTTCAGATCAAATCAAGCCAGAGCTAGTTTGAGGGCTGGGCCAGGAATTCTAACAATAAACAGCTTTAAGCACATCACCCTTTTTTAAAGACATCTATAAAACAAGACTGTATGGCTCCACCTCATTTCACTGAGGCAACATCATATATGTATAAAAGAAAGCTTACCTTTTAGGAAAGAAGTGACTGCATAACTCTATCTAGGAAGATGCAAAGTTTGTCCCCTCCTTCCAGCACATACTTCCCCTACTGATTCTTCAGTTTCTGTTCAATTGTCACTTTTTTTCCTAAAAGGACCCTTGTGAGCCCCCAATGTAAATTGGCCCTATTTTTCTCCATAACACAAAATTGTTTGTAATGACATGTTTACTTTAGTGTTTAGAAGCTGACGGGAGGGTTTGTTCTCCATAGCACATCCAGGCTTCCAATAAATGTGTTAAATGGAGAAATGCCACAGATAAAATTGGTGGTCTCATTGTACTTGACAGAGCACTGTCTAGATATTAGTGTTTTGCTCTTAAGTAACATAATACCCGTAGCTCTGTCACTCAAGCATTGTAGTCCTTCTTAATGCATATTAATTAAAACCACATGTTAATTAGATGATGTTATGCTTAGGCTAATAGTTCAAGGCTGTGGAGTAAAGGATCTTATAAATGCAGTTCTCCCAGACCCTGGGAGAAGCCATGTAATGTTCTTCCTGCTCACGGGGTGCATGTGTGTGGGTGTGCTCATAAAACAGAAGAGGTATATATACCTGAGCGTTTTGAAGCACATTAGTACACGTTTCTCCTTTGCATATCTATGCATGCAGTCCCTAAGGCATTCATGTACCTTGGAGGGCATTAGGATGGTCAGCGCAAGAATATATATAGAAGGAAAGTTAATATTAAGGTGCTGACACCCCAAATAGGAAACTTTAATCTGCAAGACAATTGGATTGCAAACAGGGCTTTGTTGAGAGATAACACAATTCTCTAAATTATTTTCTTTTTCATTTTCAACGTATTTAGAAACAGGTCTGGTGTAGCAGACCATTGAACTTCAGCACCCAGGGTCCGGACTAGGGATGAAATTGAGGAAGAAAGGAGGCAGAAAGCTGGTAGTGAGGTATGTAACTACTCATGGTTAGGCACTTTTTTTTTTAATTAAATCTTTATTGTTCAGATTACATTTGTTCCTCTTTTTTCCCCCCCCCCATAACTCCCCTCCTCCCAGTTCCCGCCCCACCCTCCGCCCTCACTCCCCACCCACTGTCCTCATCCATAGGTGCATGATTTTTGTCCAGTCTCTTCCCGCATCTCCCATTTCCCTTTCCCC
Organism: Myotis brandtii; assembly: GCF_000412655.1. Lineage (NCBI taxonomy): Eukaryota > Metazoa > Chordata > Mammalia > Chiroptera > Vespertilionidae > Myotis > Myotis brandtii. The sequence goes on along the minus strand of NW_005370091.1, from coordinate 671,458 downwards.
CCCCAAGAATAGTCAGTCCATTCCCTTTCTATGTCCCTGATTCATTATAATCACCAGTTCATTCTGTATATCAGGTTATTTATTCACTTGATTCTTAGATTCACTTGTTGATAGATGCATGTTTGTTGTTCACAATTTGTATCTTTACCTTTTTCTTCTTCCTCTTCTTAAAGGATACCGTTCAGCATTTCGTATAATACTGGTTTAGTGGTGATGAACTCCTTTAGCTTTTCCTTATCCGTGAAGCTCTTTATCTGACCTTCAATTCTGAATGATAGCTTTGCTGGATAAAGTAATCTTGGTTGTAGGTTCTTGGTATTCATCACTTTGAATATTTCTTGCCATTCCCTTCTGGCCTGCAAAGTTTCTGTTGAGAAATCAGCTGACAGTCGTATGGGTATTCCCTTGTAGGTACTTGAGTCTCTTTCTCTTGCTGCTTTTAAGATTCTCTCTTTGTCTTTTGCTCTTGCCCTTTTAATTATGATGTGTCTTGGTGTGGTCCTCTTTGGATTCCTTTTGTTTGGGGTTCTCTGCGCTTCTTGGACCTGTAAGTCCATTTCTTTCACCAGGTGGGGGAAGTTTTCTGCCATTATTTCTTCAAATAGGTTTTCAATATCTTGCTGTCTCTCATCTTCTGGCACCCCTATTATTCTGATGTTTGTACACTTGAAGCTGTCCCAGAGGCTCCTTACACTATCTTCGTATTTTCGGATTCTTTTTTCATTTTGCTTTTCCGGTTGGGTGTTTTTTGCTTCTTCGCATTTCAAATCTTTGACTTGATTCTTGCGCTCCTCTGGTCTGCTATTGGGTGTCTGTATAATATTCTTTATTTCAGTCCATGTATGCTTAATTTCTAGTTGGTTCTTTATCATAGCATCGAGGGTCTCATTAGTTTTCGTGAGGCTCTCCTCAAGTTTATTGGCAGCTTCTAGCACATTCTTGCAAGCCCTCAAAATTGCGTTTTTTAGCTCTATATCCTCCATTTCTGTCATGTTTTTTTGTCTCCGCATTTTTTATGCTTTCTTGGTGCACCCTCTTGTGGTCTTTGTGCACAGTCAAATCCCTCTAGTATTAACTACAACAATCAAGGCTTAACTAGAACAAGACATGGTTAGGCACTTTTGCCAAATAATTGGAACTCAGAATAATTTGGCATTCAGAACTAGTGGATGAATTAACGAATGCTGCTCATCACAATTTTATGTAATATCAATAAAATCGAATGAAAATAAGATAAAAATCCAACATTAGAGATTGACAGTTGAAAAGGAATATTAAATTACATATGCATATGATTTCCATTTTGTTAAATATTAGAAGGAAGAAAATGACAACAATGTTTATTTCTTTGGGTTACAGGTATCTTCTTTTTTAAAAAAAAAAAACTTTGTTCATAATCAGGTAAAAGATTATTAGTAACTAGCCTAGAAGACTGGTTGTTCCCGTATACAGAACGGTACCATGTAGGTATCCCTTTCTTGAAGGAATATATAACTATAAAATTAAGTTATATAGAATCTTATTTTCCAATGATTTCTTTATTTGATATATAGAGAGATTTGTGGCTGCGATCTATACATAGTTCACATGCCAAAATTTATATAAAAAGCCCCAAAATATAACTTTTGGGCAATCAAAGCTAATAAAAATAAATGTAAGCTATATGTGGGTAATTGTCATAGAAGCAGCTCACCACACACACACACACACACAAAGATTTACAAATGTATTACTTATCAATGAGGATAAACTACTGTCATGTAAAGTGAATTTAAGTAATTATTACCTTACATTCACTATATTGTCACAAAACCAAGCAACAAAATCTTATCTGTATACTCCTTGTACAAAACAGATAAAGATCAAAGGACTGTCCTTCAGAGATATCACCTGTGATCTCTGAGAAACCCAGGGCTCCATAGCACCCATTCTGGAATTCACTATTCCAAAACAGGAGAATCAAGAAATAAAGATTTGCCTGTGCACAATACAATAAAACACATAGTTTTGCACTGTAAGGTATTACCACAAGCAATTAGTTGCTAGTAATTGTAGCAGGCTGTTGCAAATGACTGTATGTGAGTGTAAATCCAAAGGTGCCCCCGTGGATGGATTTACACTCACAGTCAGGGGCATCCTCTTCACTCATTCACTTTCAAAGGTGTTTCCTGATGTGGGAGAGCAGGAGGGAATCAAAACTCATATCCATGGGGATGTGTGGCCTTGTGTGAATGTACTCTCTTACTTATGTGACAGCCCCCCCTTACACACACACACAAACACATACACACACGCGCACACACAGAAAAAAAACAACCCTGTTTAATAAAAGAAAGAGACTGAAGTGAGCGGTCACTACAGAGTGCAGAATGATAATGCCTCAGGGGCCAATAAAATATTTTCTAGGACTGTACTTCTGTTTTACAAATTTCCTTTGATTTTATTCCATACCTTTTTGACTTCTGATTGGATTTCCCATAATCTTTTGTATTAGATATTGGTATTTTAGATATGAATGTAGTTTCCCCCTATTTTCCCTAAAGATAAATTGCTATTCCGGTATTAAATTGCTGTTAATGAGTTTAGCTAGTGTTGCTTAGTTTCCAAGTGTCAAGTCACCTGTGGATGATGAAAAATCATGTTTTGAAGAAAGTTGTGGACCGAACCTTTTATGTCAATTACCATTCACCAAAGCTGCAATTCTTTGTGGCCACGCCTGAAGCACGCACTGTGGCATATTTTAATTTAAAACAACTTCCCGTATAAAGTAAGAGCTCTCTTTCAAGGGAGTGCTGGAGAAATGCCTGGGCCTGGGCAGGAGGAGCAGGAGGAGCAGGCGCGACTCCCCCACTGCCTGCGTGGCTCCTTCGGACAGTGCTCATCAGGCAGGCCTGCTCCTCCTGCCCAGACCAGGCATTTCTTTAGCACTCCCTGCCTGGGTCTCCTTCAACTCGCTCCTGGTTTTGTCTGTGAATGTACAGTACCTCCTGAAAGTAGGACCTACCACACCTGGTAATATGCTTCAGAACATTTTAAGGAAAGCAACTCATCGTACAAGATGAAAAGGGTGCTTTGTGCATGTGTGTGTGTCTTTTTCCCTCAAAATGGGATCCTGCTCTTCTCCCTGTCTCTCTTCTCTAGCACAACACAGCAGAAAGAGCATGGGCTTTGGCATAGAGCATCTGAGTTCAAACTCCAGCTCACCGTGAGACCTTGAGTAAGTGATTGCACCTTATGAGCCTCAACTCCCCCAATTGTCAAGAGCATGGATTTTTTTTACATCAGACTGCTTGGATTAGAAATCCAACATTCTCTAGCTTGGCCTTGAACAAGTTATTTACCAATTGGTCTCAGTTCCTTCATCTTTAAAGTAGGAATGATACCATTAACCTATTTCATAGTCATTGTGAAAATTACATGACAAAAAGCATGTATAATTCTCATAATAACTAACAGTTCCAGTTGCTATTATCATCTGTAAAATGGGGACAATAATACCATTGTTGAACACAAGTATTAAGTGAGCTGAAGACTGTAAAATGCGCTCCCCTTTCACCACAACCTCAAGCCCAGTACACAAGACAATAAAAGCAGGAAACCTGAAGACAAAAGGATGTGAAGGTGAGTCACTCACCTCCGCATCCCTCTTCATCCTTTCAGGTCCATCAGCCAAGCCCCAGTACAGATCCAGGGGTTACAGCTGTTTCTCATCCAACTCTGACCTAATTACCATAATCTGGACAGAAGAAATTTAAATATCAGTCTGCGTGGACCCCAGCAGCCACTCTCCCAAACACTGCTTCTGACCGGTCATACAACTTTTGGCGAAAGGCAACCGCTCCAGGCTTCAGGTTTCTCTTTTGTCGGTGAGAGAGGTTTACTAACTGCGCTTTAAGGTTCCCTGAGCACTAAAGTAGTAGGAACGCCAGGGCTGTTCTCACACCTGTTCCTGGAATTCTGTTGTCTCTGCCTGTTCTGACTTAACCTGTCCTAAGGTCCTCTGTGAAAACTCTTTTATCAGATATTCTTTCTGTCTCATGCACCCTTATTTTTCTGTACCCCTAGTTTTTCTTCTTTCTTTTCCCTTTCTGGTGGTTTGTTTGCTTGGGTTTAAATGACTCCCAGCCTCTGCGAAGGCATCATCAGACTGTTTGGCTCCAGGTAGATTCCTCTCTTTCTCTTCTTCATTTAAAGATTTAAAACACCAGAAAATGCACATTTTCCTTTTTAGATACATCTCCCAACCTCTCATCTGGGATACCTTTTCAACATATTGTCACTTTTTAGGGAGGACAAAATTTAGTCACATTCTACACACAGGACAATCTTATGAAGGATTTCATGTAGGAAGTTTATATCAAAACTAGAGGCACAGTGCATGAAATTATTGCAAGGGGGGGGGGCCCTCAGCCCAGCCTGCATCCTCTCCAATCCTGGACCCCTCAGGGGATGTCCAACTGTCGGTGTAGGCCCGACCTAAACCAACAGTCGAACATCCCTCTCACAATCCTGGACCGCTGGCTCCTAATCACTCACCTGCTTGCCTGCCTGATCGCCCCTCACTGCCTCTACATGCCGGCCTGGTCACCCCTAACTGCCCCCCGCTGCCGGCCAGGTCGCCCCCCAACAGCCCCCTCCCTGCCAGCCTGGTCACTCATAACTGTTCCCGCCACCAGCCTGGTCTCCCCCAACTGCACCTCTGCCGGTGTAGTCGCCCCTCACTGCCCGCCCCCACCAGCCCAATTGCCACCAACTGC
>NW_005370091.1:662616-664913 GCF_000412655.1 Myotis brandtii | reverse complement strand
AGGCGGGGAACGTTGGAGTCTGCAGCAAGCAAGCCTCCCTGCTCGCTTCAGTGCCTGGCTGCCTGCCGCCATCTTGGCTGACAGTTAATTTGCATATACTCACTGATTAGCCAATGAAAAGGGTAGCGGTCGTACGCCAATTACCATGTTTCTCTTTTATTAGTGTAGATAGGAAACACCAGCATCACCACTTGTTACTAAGGTTTACTCTCTCAGTGATGGCAATGAACACGTCTGATCGCATGCCACTGTGAACGGAGAGAGGCCCTTCTCCATGCTACGTTTTACAGAAATTCTTTTCTCTTTTTGCCACCTAGTGTAGTAATAAATGAGAACCTGTGGTAAACATTCTGAGCTTCTTTAAAATCCAGTACTGTGGAATATGGTATTTAAGATTTTCTTTTTTATTCTCCCCCTTCAGTTTCATGATTGGTTATGTTCCTTCCCACATATATTCATATTTACAAAAACATCAATTTTCTATCAGTGACCTTGGAATTGACTCTTATTCTAAAAGAACCTCTATCTTCTGCCCTAGTTGGTTTGGCTCAGTGGATACAGAATACATGGCCCCAGGTTCAATTCCAGTCAAGGGCACATGTCCGGGTTTTTAGCTCGATCCCCAGTAGGGGGTGTGCAGGAGGCAGCCAATCAATGATTCTCTCTCTTCATTGATATTTTTCTCTCTATCTCTTCCTTCCTCTCTGAAATCAATAAAAATACATATATTTTTAAAAAGACCCTCTATTTTCTAATATTAGAGAAGATTTCTTCCAGATTTGGATAATTGACATAAAATTAAAAGTGACATTCTTTATGCGAGTTTCAGGGTTGTAATACCAATAGAGTTGAGAAAATTTTAAAAAGCCTTAGGGGACAGGAACATTACAGGTAACAGTACTAAATAAGCAGTTTGTGAGAAAATTGCCTTCCAGAAGTAAATATAAAATATCTTTTTGTATTCTTACCTTCTCTCTGTTTGAAGGAAATACCTTTATCTCACTGAATTGCCCAGTGAAGTAGCTCAAAAAAATATATAAAACATTTTATTATTTATTAATCTTTATTGTTAGGGGTATTACAGATGTCCTCCTTCCCCCCTGCCCCCATTGCCTCCCTCTACCTGGTTCCCACCCTGCCCCAGGCCTTCACCCTACTGTCTGTGTCCACAGGTAATGCATATATGCATGTAAGATCTTTGGCTAATCTCTTCCCTCTGAGATTCATCAGTCTTTTCCATGTTCCCATGCCTCTGATTCTATCTTATTCACCAGTTTAATTTGTTCATTAGATTTCTTGTTCATTTGATTTATAGATTCAATTGTTGATAGATATGTATTTATTGCCATTTTAATGTTCATATTTTTATCTTTTTTTCCTTCTTCTTCTTCCTCTTCTTAAAGAATAACCTTCATAAAACTGGTTTGGTGGTGATGAACTCCTTTATCTTTTTCTAAATGATAGAATTGAAGGTCAGATAAAGACCTTTGCTGGGTAGAGTAATCTTAATTGTAGGTCCTTGCTATTCATCACTTTGAATATTTCTTGCCACTCCCTTCTGGCCTGCAAAGTTTTCTGTTGAGAAATCTGACAGCAGTCCTATGGGTGCTTCCTTGTAGGTAACTAACTGCTTTTCTCTTGCCGCTTTCAAGATTCTCTCTTTGTCTTTAACCTTTGGCATTTTAATTATGATGTGTCTTGGTGTAGACTTCTTTGGGTTCCTCTTGTTTTGGACTCTCTGTACTTCCTGGACTTGTAAGTCTATTTCTTTCACCAGGGAGGGGAAGTTTTCTGTGATTATTTCTTCAAATAGGTTTTCAATATCTTGCTCTCTTTCTTTTTCTTCTGGCGGGGTGTGAACCCCATAATGCGAATGTTGATATGCTTACTAGTAAGTGTACTACAAATTTCAAACAGGAAGTTTTGCTTCCTCAACAGCTATATACTGTATAAAAAACAATGAATGTATTTTTTTGTTTCTGACCCTGGTTGGTTTGCTGCATCTTGTAGTCGAGGCTTTTTCTGCCTCCTTCCTCATTGGGTAAGCCAGTTAACTTTAACACACAATGCCATTCAGAGTGGATGTTCTTTCTTGTTTGCATTCATTTCTCATTTTCTTATTTCTATTTTGAAAATTCTTCCAGAATATGGGCAAGGAAGGTAAAAGGAAACGTGAATCTTAGCACACTTTTAAAAAAATCAATAATCCTATCTAATAAAAGAGAAACATGGTAATTAGCCGTACCTCCGCTACCCTTCCCATTGGCTAATCAGGGCAATATGCAAATTAACTGCCA
>NW_005370091.1:661576-662012 GCF_000412655.1 Myotis brandtii | reverse complement strand
TAGTCTGGGACCCAGATCCATGACCCTGCCGGGCGGAGGGCAGTGCTTGAGGCTGTCCGTGGTCCCGGGACCCGGATCTGTGACCCTGCCAGGCGGGGGGCAGTGCTTGAGGCTGTCCGCGGTCCCAGGACCTGGATCTGTGACCCTGCTTGGCGGGGGGCACCGCGGGAGGCTGTCTGCAGTCAGGGACTCGGATCTGTGACCCTGCCGGGCGGGGGGCAGTGCTTGAGGCTGTCCACGGGACCAAGACACGGACCTGTGACCCTGCCTGGCGGGGGGCAGCGCTTGAGGCTGTGCACGGTCCGGGGACTCGGATCCGTGACCCTTCATGGCGGGGAGGCAGCCATCAGCGCCCAGGAGTGACTGCGCAAGATCCGCCTCCTGGCCCAGAAGGTGCAGGATCGCAGGGACAGCCACCGTGGCGGGCCAGACTGAC
>NW_005370091.1:642787-660982 GCF_000412655.1 Myotis brandtii | reverse complement strand
GTGCTTTTCCGAATTAATGAGAGAAAACATTGATTCTCCTGCTGCCCACGAAGGTGGAAAGTGAAGTGGGGAGACATGTGGGGAATGAGCAAGGTTCCCTGTCTGGGGGTTCCAAATCTGCTGTTGGTTTCTTTCACCACTGACTAGAGATATACAGGGTGTCCCCCCAAAATGTATACACACTTTGAATACCTACTAATTCCAATGGTTTTAAGCATAAGAAAGGAACAACAATGGAGCTGTTATCTGTTAAAAGTGTGGGCACAAACAGGTAGTTGGACATTCCCTGAGGGGTCTCAGATTGGAGAGAGTGAAGGCCAGACTGAGGGGCCCCTTCTCCCCCCCTACCCCAGTGCACGAATTTCGTGCACCGGGCTACTAGTTTATTTATAAAGACCGTTACTGAAAGAGAAAGTAGTTGAATCTATAGATTACAAGATTTAGGAGTAAGTATAGAATTTCTTATATGTTTACTAATATACCAAATGCTGATTATAAAACTATTTTAGTGTGTGCCTCCATTCTAGGTAAGTTTATAACTAAAATAAACTCTTGCTATTTATTTTAAATGCATGTGTATTTATTTCTATTTACTATTTAACCAAGAGTTGCTATTAGAGGTGCTTAGTTGCTATAAGTTAAACACATTTCTGAATTCTTTATATAAACTGCCCATTATGTCAGCAAGTTCTCACTCTCCCCCCGCCCCCAACACACACACAATAGCAACATGGCTAAATAAGTTATGATTTATGTGCCCTAATGGTTTGACTCAGTGGATAGAGCATTGGCTTGTGGACTGAAGGGTCGCAGGTTTGATTCCAGTCAAGGGCACATGCCTGGATTGCGGGTTCAATCCCCAGTAGGGGTCGTGCAGGAAGCAGCCGATCAATGAGGCTCTCATCATTGATGTTTCTGTCTGTCTCTCCCCTCTCTTTTCCTCTCTGAAATCAATAAAAATATATTTTTAAAAAATTATGATTTATGTAACAATTAAATAAGTTGTTGATAAAGGTTATTTTTCTGTTAAGTAAAAAACTAAGATATGCATTAGAGAAAATGATCATATATAAAAATAACCATACATATTGATAAAAATAAGACAAAAAGGAAATATGATAAAATATTAAATATATTTATGTCTGGTAAATAAAACCATATGTGATTTATTTTTCCTTTTTTATATTATTTTTTGATCCTATATTCATTTTATGATTATAAAAAAGTTATTCTGAAAATAAAATATTTGATGTTAAAAGATTTGCTGTATAACTTTAAATGGTATTCAATAGTAATGAGACTATGCCTCAAAAGCAGCATACAATACAGTTAATAGAAATTTTATTTTCAGTTAAAATCTCTATGAAAACATTTACTCTGTTAAATGAGAAACAACTCTACTGTTCATAGCCAGTTTTTAAGTCAAATAAATTGAATATTGATACTTTCATATTGTTCAAGTTATCAGTATTTATCTTCAGATTCAACTAGTGGGATTTTTTTTAAATCACAAATCTTTTAAAAATATATATTTTTTATTGATTTCAGAGAGGAAGGAAGAGGGAGAGAGAGAGAGAGAAACATCAATGATGAGAGAGAATCATTGGCTGTTTCCTGCATGCCCCCTCTACTGGGGATCAAGCCTGCAACCCCGGCATGTGCCCTTACCAGGAATTGATCCATGACCTCCTGGTTCATAGTTCAATGCTCAACCACTGAGTTACATTGGCTGGGCTTAATATGTTGGTTTTTTTTAAAAAAAAATTAATTTTAGAGAGAGGAAGGGAGAGGGAGAAACATAGATCGGATTGGCTGCCTCCAGCACACCCCCTATTGGGGATTGAGCCTACAACCCAGGCAAGTGCCCTGACCCTGAATGAAATCTCGCTCTACCTCTTGGTGCATGGAACCAACCAAGTCACACTGGCTAGGGCTGAGTGGGATGTTTTGAAAAATGAAAGTAAAAATGAAACCAGACATGTTTGCTTGTTCTTTAGGAAAATGGTAATCCAATAGGATAAGCTGGATTCCAATGAAAAGAAAGTGCTCATAGCATTTCATGTAAGTTTTCCCTCAAACTTATCTTCTAGAAATCAGTTCACTAGAGCACTTAGTTGAAAATCATAGTGATGTTGAACTGATACAGCTCAAGAAGGTAAAAAATTCTCTGAATAATATAGTGAGGAGTTGTAGTTAGAAAATTCACTTTTTCTATAAATGTACTTTCAATCATTAAACCCCTTCACAATAAAGACCTTTATTCACAATAAAATATTTGGAGCTCCCTGTGGTAAGGAGGGAGCTGCCATTCACGACAGGAGTTCATTTCATCCTTAACAACTGAGAACTTCTTTACTCACATTTTACTAGTAAGGAAACTGAGATTTAGAAAGATGAAATATCTTGCCTAGGTTCTGAGCTGGCAAGTGACCGAACTAAGACTTGAATCCAAGATTACCTACTGACAGAATCTGAAGTTTGGACTATTCCTGATAGCTAAGACAATTCACATATATTGTCACACACACAAGAAATCTCCCTGTCTTGTACTAAAATTTCTATTCTTTTAATTAGAACAAAATAATAACATTTTAAAATAAAAAATGTACATTCACTAAACAAAGGCTATGTGAAAAACTCTAAAACAAACAAAGCAAAGAAACCCAAAATATTGAATATAAGTGAGTCATCCAAAGTGAAAAAAATATTTCCCTCTGATCACTTACAGTTTAGAACCATAGAATTTGCCATTGGGTCCATCGTGGTTATTTTGTTTATTTCTTTTAAGACATTTAATATGCGCAGATTCTCCTCTGGCAAGATTAGGTAGATGACAGATAAAGAGAAGGAATTCCAAAGTTATGGTCAGGTGTGAGAATTATTGCTATTACGTTCTTTTAATGATAATAATACTTTTATCAAAGTAGTCAAAATTTAGACTGGATGAAAAGTTTTAAATTGAAATTTAAATTGAAATATTTTTATTATTGTACTTTTATAAAATCACATTCACCTTTGTGTGTGACTCTGTGGCAATCCCGTTTACATGCTAGACAATTTGGTTCAGATTTAACACTACAGTTTGCCAATTGCTTTCACTATGTTATATATAATGAAAAGATTTGTTAAATTTGAGAATAAAAGTACCCAACTGGTGTGGCTCAGTGGTTGAGCGTCAGCCCATGAACCAAGAGGTCAATGGTTCGATTCCTGGTCAGGGCACATGCTTGGGTTGCAGGCTCAATCCTCAGTAAGGGACATGTAGGAGGCAACCGATTAATGTTTCTCTCTCATCATTGATGTTTCTATCTCTCTATCCCTCTCCCTTCCTCTCTTTCTAAAATCAATAACAAAAAAGCAATAAAATAAGCTAATTTTAAAATTAAATGTGAAGTCAGAAACACATTATACATAACCTAACTAAAGAGATTTATCAATATCACATTTTCTTCATCTCTTAAACTTTATCTTATGGTACTAGATGTATTCTTACAAATTGTATAAGTGTACTGCTCCTACTCGTGTAGCAAAATATGAAGGGTACTTCCACTTGATATTTGGATTTTACAAAATATGCTAAAACTATATAGACTTGTCGACTCTCCCTCCTTTCTTCCCTCCCTCCCTCTTTCTCTTTCTTTCTTTTACCTCATGTGAATATATTCCTTCTTCCTATCTGTGGAGTTCATATTCCCTTTAAACTAGCTAGACCATTGTGATCTTCACATAATAAGTATTTCTAAAATACAAGTCAGAAACATACAACCTAGCAATTAACATGCACAATAGAGGTAAACATCTATTGGTCCAGAACTCTGTCCTTTGACCCCTGGAAGGATTGAAGAAAATAGGGTCTTTGATGACATCACAGAGTCTGAAATACCCATCCCTGGAATTACTCAGAAACTGGAACAGGATGGGAATCAACTGTTCTGAAATATATTTATAAGGTTGAACTGAAAAGCTTTCTTATTGTCTGGAATTAAGGCAATAAGAGAAAAGAAAGATGCCCCAATAAAAGCCCTGTTAGAGCTATAGGAAGAGTCACCAAAGGAGACCAAGAAGTTGGCTTGTGAAGGAGAAAACAGTTCTGTGTGGTATCATAGAAGCAAAAGAAGAAAATTTTTTTTTATTGCTTAAAGTATTACAAAGGGTATTACATATGTAAAGAAGAAAATTTTTTGATCATAGAGCATGATGTCTTGTGCTAAAAGTTGGTGAGAGGCAGATAGAACATTTAGAGTTTATTGGTGACCTTCATACAAGCATTTTCACTGTTGGTGTGAGTTGAAGTCAATTTGGTGTGGGTTACAGTAATTATTATTACGTTCCTTACTTCAGAAATGAAATTTGAGAGAAAAGGGTCAATATATTTGAAAATAATCTATTGTCAACAGGGATACTAAATTATAGAGAAATGTTTTTGTGCAGGGGACTCAGGACTCTGTTCCTGAGCTGTTTCAAGTTAATATTTTTATATTCTGCAAATAAAACCACAGTTGAAAGAAAGTAACATTGCATTTATTTTATCATTACTTCTAATATCCAATTTTGTTTTATTCATATTTCTGCTCTCCTCCATTATTGGAACAATCCTATATAATAAAACCCTAATATGCAAATCTATCTAATGGCAGAATGACTGTCACTATGATGCACACTGACCACCAGGGGGCAGATGCTCAATGCAGGAGCTGCACCCTGGTGGTCAGTGCACTCCCAAAGAGGGAGCGCCCCTCAGCCAGAAGCTGGGCTCACAGCTGGCAAGCGCAGCGGCGGTGGCGGGAGCCTCTACCCCCTCTGCTACAGCAGGCGGTAAGGAGCGAGGGATCCTGGACTGCGAGAGCCCCAGATTGTGAGAGGGGTGTCTGACTACCCTCAAGGGATGGCCTGGACTGCAAGAGGGCACAGGCTGGGCTAAGGGACCCCCCCCCCCAGTGCATGATTTTCCTGTACCGGGCCTCTAGTAGAAAATAATATCTAGTAGAAAATAATATCTTTTGCCATTCACTAAAGTATAATTGAGATAGCAATTATATAAAAACTAGAGGCCCAGTGCACGAAAATTTGTGCACTCAGGGGGTCCCTCAGCATGGCCTGCATCCTCTCGCAGTCCGGGAGTCCTCGGGGGATATCTGACTGATGGCTTAGGCCTGCTCCCCATGGGCCTAAGCCATCACTTCTTACGCTTTCTCCCTTCACCACTGCTGCGCTCGCCAGCTGTGAGCCTGGCTTCTGGCTGAGCTGTGCTCCCCCTGTGGGAGCACACTGACCACCAAGGGGCAGCTCCTGCACTGAACGTCTGCCCCTAGTGGTCAGTGTGTGTCATAGTGACCAGTTGTTCTGCTGTTCAGTCAATTTGCATATTAGCCTTTTATTATATAGGACTAGAGGCCCGATGCATGAAATTCATGCAAGAGTAGGCCTTCCTTCCCCCAGCTGCCCTGGCTTCGTCTGGAAAGTCATCTAGAAGGACATCCAGTCTAATTAGCATATTACACTTTTATTATTATAGATCTATTTAATATAAATTTACATATAACATATATATCAATAATATATTTATAGAGAAATATATATTATTTATTCACAGGAACTATATAGAACACTTAGATATCAAAACTAACATAAAACTTGTGTTTTTGTATTCATGAGTTTAGTTTCCTAAGGTAAAAACTTAGAAGATGGATTTTAGAAGTTTCTTCTTTTGTAATTTATGTATCCAACACTATAAATTTCCCTTTAAGCTCTGCTTTTGCTGCAACCCACAAATTTTGTTAAGTTGTCTTTTTATTCTCATCTATTTCAAAATATTTTTAAAAATTTCCTGACATTTCTTTTTGAAATGCCAATTTGAGCTTATACAGACTTCGAGAAACCAATATCCAAGTTTGATTTAGGCACTAATCTGGAGAAGTGTCATTCAAATTATAATTCAATACACACTATGTCATATTATTATGTACTAGAGGCCCAGTGCATGAAATTCTTGCGGGGGGCGGGGGGACGTGTTCCTCAGCCTGGCCTGCACCCTCTCCAATCCAGGACCCCTCAGGGGATGTCTGACTGCAGGTCTAGGCCTGATCCTGGTTTAGGGATCTAAACCGGCAGTCAGACATCCCTCTTGCAATCCAGGACCACTGGCTCCTAGCCACTCACCTGCCTGCCTGCCTAATGCCTCCAACTGCCCTCTCCTGCCATCCTGGTTGCCCCCAAATGCCCTCCCCTGCCAGCCTGATAACCCCCAACTGTCCTCCCCTGCCAGCCTGATCTCGCCCCTAACTGCCTCTGCCTCGGCCCCCACCACCATGGCTTTGTCCAAAAGGAAGTCAGACATCCAGAAATGGTTGGTTGACCCAGTCTAATTAGCATATTATCCTTTTATTAGTATAGATGTGGGAGTAAAGTACACACTCCTGGTATGACATAACTGTATGGATAACTTGACTATATAACTTGTATTTAGTATATGTACTGATACAAACTAGGTACCCAATAAACAGAAACTTTTGGGATTGCTGGGTAAATAATAAGTGCTTAATAAAGATTTATTCATTTAAAAAATGATAAATAGACAAATGACATTTCATTATTAATATCTATAAATTTCTGGAATAACAAAGGTCTTTAGTTGCAACTACTTTTATGGGACATGGGAAAGACTAGGGGGAAAGGGGATTTCTTTGCATTAAATTCCATGTCACTCTAATAGAGAAGCAAACCTCTTAAAGCGAAGTCAGGTTAAACATTAGCATGCCAGACACAGCAAAATGCAATTTTCACCTTGCTTAAATTAATTCAAAATACAACGTAAGTGATTTTCCCATCCTTGTTTTCCTCCTGTGCAAAAAGAGCCCTCGGCAGGGATGGCTAGTGGTTCGACTTGTTGAAAATGAGAGAGCACGAGGAAGGAGTTTTCAGTGTTTCTTGCTTCTTCCCTTGAGGAGCATCATCCCCAAGGTGCTTTTGACCTCATGTTAAAAAAAAAACACAAAAAACCCCCACAAAAGCGCTTCATAAGACACAGGAGCCACATCTCCGCTAAATTAAACAAAATGCCTGGGGGTGTCGTTTTCCAGCTGCTCTAAGCCTGGCATTTTCCTTTCCGGATTTCTGATTAAAATTCTTAACATGGTTGGTTAATGCCTCCTCTGTCTCAGTAAAAGTAAAACACATATAAAATGGATGTGCCTAGTGACACAACTGCAGAGAACTACTTACCTAATATTTTAGTAGCTCTGAGCTCACAACGGCTTCATTCAAATTATGTGGGAGAATCTCTTAAACTTTAGAGTTTCATTTCAGTGTGTCAAATTGTCCTAAAAAATAATAACAATGGCTTTGGAAACTTTACCAGTGTAGAGGGTTGCATGCTGACTATTCTATCCTCTAAGTATCAGGAGATGTGCTCACTCATATCCACTCAGTTTATACCGCAGGTGGTGCTGGTGCATTCATTGGTCGTGACGTTTGATGAAGGGTTGTCTTCTAGTGTCCCATTACTTCAGATACGTGTTTTAGAGATTTTACTCTGAATCTAGTGTTATATTTAAGTAGAGTTAAATATAACAAAAGACATCTGATAATGCTGCATTTCATTATTGGAGTCAGTTAATAAGGGAATCTCTCTCCAACGTTTAGGGTTTATTTTCATATGGAATTACTCTTTCATTTCTTTGCATTTCAAATTAGTAACATGTCATCTTTCAATGAGTGACCTCATGGAATTTGTTTGCTTTTTAAATACTTTAGATTCTTAAGTGCCTATTATTAATTACTTCAAAAAGTTCTACCACTTTGTGTGTCAACCTACAAAGTATGCTTTGGTTTTGGTGAGAACACCAATGAGAAAGTAAGTAAGTCTTTGTAGAATTTATGTAATATAGTTAAATTTTTGAAGTTTACAAAGGTATTAAGATTTCTAAAAGATAAATTGTTTAGAATATGCGTGTTATAATTTGTAATTGTTTTAAAAACAAGAGTGAAGTTTAATAGACAATTTATTTTTGTATTCAATTAGGTCCCCTGGCTGTTCTCCTTCAGCACAAGATCTGGGATGCTGGGGACGAGGGGGATCTGTGAAGGGCTCTTCTAATGAGGGTGAGCAGGGTGTGCAGGGAGGGTGTGTGAATGTCCAAGGAGATTTACTGGCTCATAAGAGATGTGCACATGGTTCCATGCTGTGCCCAGCACACAGCCACGAGCAGGGTCCTGGATACCACTTCCAGGGATGCTTGCTCAGAGCACCCTATTCACGTATCGAGTTTCCTCAACCTCCATCTTAGGAAGTACACAAGTGCCTATTAAAATCTAAGAAAATTAATAAAATTCCATATTGCATCCTTCATGTAAAATGAGAGAGAGGAGAAAATATTTTTTTCTTTAAACTGTTTATCTTTCCCTCACTGTAACTGAAACTGCTCACACCTATAATCCCACTTTTATAAGACATCGCACTTCCTTAAAGGCCTCAGGATTATGCTATAGATGTAAAAACTACAGAATCTGACCAGGAGTGAGACAGTTATTTGGTTCCATGGTCATTAATGCACCCTCTGCATTTGTCCTGTGAAGGACTGGGTTTTATAAAAGGTTCACCCTGCTTTTAGTCCTTCCTTCACCGAGTTTCCCAGAGAAATAAGACTGATGACCACATCACCATGGATGAAGAGACAGTCCACTGGGAAAAAAGTTGCTACTCCCAGCAAGGGAGGGCTTTCTTCACAGTGTCAGCGATCTTGTCCTCATTTGGATCGGAAGATATCTCACAAAATAAAACCCATATTCGACATGAGGTTAATGTCTATTAATTTTTACCAAGGCAATTTATTGGTAATTTAAAACTTTAAGTACCAATATTTAAAATCTATATGATAGTGTCATAGGAAGTATTTAAAAAGTACGTTAGCCCAACTGACGTGGCTCAGTGGTTGAACATTGATCTGTGAACTAGGAGACAATGGTTCGATTCCCAGTCAGGGCACATGCCTGGGTGAAAGGCTCGATCCCCAGTGTGGGGCGTGCGGAAGACGGCTGATCAGTGGTTCTCTCTCACCATTGATGTTTCTATCCCTCTCTCCCTTTCCCTTCCTCTCTGAAATCAATAAAAAAATATATATTTAAAAGTACTTTAAAAACAGTATAATCCCTAGTTTGCATGATCACTAAAGTCAGGGAAATACTGTAGTGCTTGTTTCTTCCACAGACAATGTAGAATTTCAATTATTTTCATTGGAATAAGAGTAGCAATTGGCCTTGGCAATCATTTAAAAAATGGCATTAGCAGACATCATCACAAAAATTTTTAAATTTGATGTATAAAGTTACATATTTCTCTGTAGGTTTAAAAATAAAGTAACATTATTCTATAAACTAATACTTCTAGTAACTGAACTTAGATTACTTAGAAATAGGTTAGCATAGCATGACTGGTAAAGTATCAAAACTAACGTAAGGTTTATGCAGTATATTTTACTAATTTCAGAAAGGTAAAGCACTCTCCCCATCCAACACTCACCCACAAACCTATTTCAATTGAGGAACATTTCACTTGTGCCATTTCTCCAGGGGAAGCGCTGGTGCTAAAAGTCCAGCGGTTATGAAACACAGAGATAGTCTTTGTTCTAGTCTAGGGACTATTTTCTAAAAGTTTGACAATGCAACAACATGAAATAGAAATAAATCCCCGTATTTAAACGGACGCTATTCTGATAAAGAAGTTTTTTCTTATTCTTTTGCCAGAAGAGATCAAATAAGAAGCTGCCCTTTCAAAGCTGTTCGTGATTGTTCTTTGTCCACTTACTTCATCCGGTGTTTTCCTTCACACCTTCTGTAAGGTTCTGATAGATTGCAGTCCTTTTATCAGTGTATGGCTCAGTTCCATTTCTCTAGGGCCAGCGAGACCCCTCCCCCACAGCTCCCGGACAGGGAAGCAGAGTGCAATGTTTGCCCAAGAGAACTGGGAAGCGTTTCTCTACTGAAACATATTCTTGTGAATAAATGCGTTTTAGAAAGAAGTAAATGTGCTCATCATGTCTGCTGTTATACTTGGGTAAAGTTACATTTCAAGTCCTCATCAAAGAAGTGTTTAGCAGATCTGCTTAACCCTGGAAATGAACTCGGTAGTAAAATCTCTGCGTATATTGACAGCACATTAGGAGTTTTCTCTGCCAGAAGGCACTACCTCCACATGCCGGAAAGAATTCCCTCTTTTGATTCTCTGTGGGTCTTGGTTACGTGGGCTCCAATTGTGACCATTAAACAAACCTCCTTGTGTACTCAGCCTGTATTTTTATGCCTGGCTGGAGGGTATAATGGCCCCATAGTCACTGTGGCCTGCTGAGTGGTTGCTGGGAGAGTGGATTAGCTATGCCTGTTTTGGTTTTGAATGACTATACCCCTTGGCAAGCCATGTGGCCAAAATAGTTTCTTGGGTGTCACATGTACAGAACTGGTAGCTCGCCCTTACAAACACCCTGTGTTCCTCTGGGGCCAAGCTTCAGTTATCACAAATGCACAGTCGCAGGGACAGCACTCACAGCAGCTTTGCCTGCGGCCTTTCTTACTTCCTTTCCTCCTTCTATCTTTTTTCTTTTTAAATCCTTATTCCAGGATATGTTTCCATTGCTTTTTAGAGAGAGTGGAAGGGATGGGGGAAAGACAGAGAGAAGAAACATGGATGGGTTGACTCTCACACGCGCCTTCAACGGAGATCCTGAAAAACGTGCCCTTGACCGGAATCTAACCCAGGACCGTTCAGTCCGCAGGCTGACGCTCTATCCACTGAGCCAAACCGGTTAGGGCTCTTCCTGTCTTTTGAAAGAAGAGAAGAATATAGGAACACGTCCACAAGGCTTTATATTGTTCTATTCCTATCACATTTCCAGGAAAGTCAAGCCAACCACTTTACATGAATCAATGAGACCAGCTGGCCCTGAATTTTGTGCTGAAATATTACTCCTGAGGCAAGTATTTCCTGAAGCCTCTCTGCCCCCGTGACTGCCCTGGAGATCTCTCCAGTAGAAACGAGCACATTGTCTGAACAAATCTGGGGCCAGCGGACGTGCAGGGCTAACACGCAGGGGGGTGGGAGGAGGACACGCGGGAGGGATGGAGTCAGTCCCACTCAGGCCTGGGCCCACATAACCTGTGGGGAAGGAGTCTCCAACGTGGTCTGGTCAGTCTAGTCCTTGAAGAAGAGAATATGCTTGAATCAGATCCCTCTCAAGACAAAACACTTCTGGCAAATTAGAGAGAAGGAAAGTTAAAAATGATCGAGGGAAGTTAATAGCCAACATCCTTAAAATGTCTACAGTTCCAATTCTAGTAAAGAAGTACTCCAGTGCCTCTGCTGCTAGATGCCGATTTTCAGAGATATTGACGGGTAGTGGGTGTAGATTTCTTTTCTTTAGCTCAAAGAGGGTATATAATTAACTCCATATGTACTATACTGATTATACCAAATAAGCAAGAAAACTAATGATATATTTACTAGGGGCCCAGTGCACCAATTCATGCACCCTGAAAGGAACCGTGGGCGGAGAGGCTGTGGTGGACAGAGGGGCGGGTCTTGGCCCATCCTCCACGCCTCCACCAGGCTCCTCCTGCTGCAGCCCCCAGTCCCCTCTCTGCCCGCAGACCTGCTCTCGAGCTGCTGCTCCCACATGCTGACGCTGATGGCACCGGCCCTGCTCACACCCACTGAATGGTGTGGAGTGATTGGGGCTGGCACCAGCAGCGGGTGTGAGCGGCGGCTGCCAGCCCTGATTGCTCCTTAGGAGCAGGAGGAGGTGGAAAAGCCCTGAGGGGCGATCGGGGTCGGCAGCCACAGTTTGCACCCGGTGACGGCACTGGGTGATTGGGGCCGGCTCCAGGCACCGGCAGCTGGTGAGAGCACCTGGTGGGACTGCAGTGTGTGGGAGCAAAGAATTTTCAGTAACCACCAGAGGCTTGCCCGATGACAGATGACAGTGACTGGCGCCCCGTCTTGGTCTGGCGCCCCGCTCACCTGCTCCACCATCTCGCCATGGTCATATTCCACACTCTGCTGCCTGCTGCTGAGGCCTGCCATATTCCCCACTCATCCCCTGGTAGTCAGAGCACAACACAGCAACCGGTTGTTCTATTGTTCTGCTGGTCAGTCTATTTGCATATTAGGGTTTTATATATACTAGTATAGATGTACAAGGAACTGTGTCAATTCTCAGTGGGCATGAAAAGGATCAGATTTTATTTACTTGTTATTATTAAGGGGGGAAGGGGTGGAAATTTAATTTCATCTTTATTTTCCTTTTCCTATATGCATCTGTTCTTTTCTTGACTTCACTCCAGTTTTATGCAGTTGTTTTCTGTTTTTTAAACTTTGTTATTTTTGTTCTCTCACTTCTTAAAGCCAGTCAACACTGTGGCTCTGTGATTTTTGCTTTGCTGTTTCATCTCTTCAAGAGATGAGGTGATGCAGAGTGGAGCATTTATTAAGAAATCTGCAGATTCCCACTGATGTTTGCCTTCTCTTCGGCACTGTCATTCACATATAAAAATGTACCCATCCACCTGTACAAACACAAGCACTCAAAGGAATTTTCTACTTCACTAAATGATTTGAGTAACTTTTTAAAATTCAAGCAAAGTACTTTTGTGATGAAAACACACATCCCTGTTTGTCCAGCAGTCACAGGAAAATAAAAGCAATCTTCTGACCAAAGTACAAATCCTTCTGCATAAAATCATTAAAGGTTCTACATCAAGTCCTCTGCAACAGGTGTTTTTTCCCTCTCTGTTCTGGCTGCATTTTAGTGCAAATATATTTGTCTCTTTTAGATACTAAAGTTTTCAACTTAAACAGCCCTCCTCTGCCCCTCTTTTTCAAAATTGTTGTGCCTATCTGAACTTGCAGAGCAGCAGTTTAAAAAAAGCCACATCTGTCATGCAGACGCCTTAGAAGGCTCATAGAGTTCATTGATGCGTTTTGTTAGAAGGGCCATAGATATTTAAGAGACTGCCAAAATGTTAAATTAAACTTCTCCCAGGTTGTCAAGCACATAGTTTTCTTGTATAACTAGATTCCTTTTACCCTTGTTAGTTTAGAATTAGTTGTTTGAGATAACTGAAGACTGTATCTGTTTGAGGCTTATGGGACTACATCTGGAATGTGAGAGTAAGGCAGCATAACCCAATTTTTTGGATTAAGCTCAGCACAGGGCAAGCAACACTTCTTTCAAACTCTGAAAGAGAGAAAACGATTCATCTAGTTTTTCCCCAATAATGCCATAAAACTGGTTTTAAATCTACCTATTTTCCTCTATGTTTGGAGGCTTCTCCTCACAGCAGCAAAGGTCAAAAGAACTCTCTGCAGTGATGGAAATGTCCTGTGTCTGTGCCATTTGGTGTGTTAGCCACATGTGGCTATCAAGCACTTGACATATGGCCAAGTGCGATTGATGGACTGAATCTTTATTTTATTTCATTTAATGGATTAGTAGTTGCCACTTGGATAATATACCCTTACAGTTGTTTACCTCTGGCTAGTTAAGAAAATATTGTTCTCCTCAGAAACAGTTTTTTTTAAGAGATTATAATTCTTGTCCCAAAGCAGTTATTACAATGTAACAAATTTTACCTTAATCTTTCTATAGTTTAATAACTTGAGGTAAACTTAAAAACTTCTTATGCCTAAGTATGATAATAAGGAATAGAAAAATTTTAAGCGAACATATACTCCATAGAATATAACTTGTGATACAAGTGATTTAATCATTATTATGTTATAGTAGAATGATGTATCTTTATATTCCTGATATTTATTATAAACAAAAAGTAATCTGTCTAGCTAACCTGCTATTATTTATTTTACATATGACTTTTAGAAGTTGCTAGCTTAGCAGTTTGGTAAGACCTGCATATATCTCATACTCCATCAATTCTTCATGAATGAACAGATTTTTCCTACTATTTCTCTTATCATTTGAAATGAGTTTCTTTTTTTAAAGACCTACTAGGCATTATCAATCTCACTAATTATATTCAGCCGTTGTCCTATAGAGAAATCATTTATTACATCGGAAAAGCTACAGTCTTTCACCACTGAGTATAATGTTCATGTTGTTGATTTTTCATATATGGTTTTTATCATATGTAAGTAGTTTTCTTTAATTCTTATTTTGTTGAGTGTTTTTATCATGAAAGGCTTTGAATTTTGTCAAAGTTCTTTCTGCATCAATTGAGATGATCATGTGGGTTTTTTTCACTTCATTTTGTTGAGGTGGTGTATTATGTTGACCAACTTTGCATTGATGTTCATAAAGGATGTTGGTATATAGTTTTCTTTGCTTTTTTATTTAAAAATTGTATTAAAGTATAATTGGCATACAACATTATATTAGTTTAAGTGTAAAACCAAGTGGTGTGACATTTATATACCTTATGATATAATCATCTCAATAATCTAGTTAACATAACAGGTAAAAACCTCCAGTTATAAATTAAGCTGCAGGGATGTAGTGTGCAGCACAGGAAGATAGTCAATAATATGGTTTTCTTTGACATGAAGATTACACTGGTCTCATTGAATTAGTTAGGAAGTATTTCCTACTCTTCAATATTTTGGAAAGGTTTGAAAAGATTTGGTATCAGTTCTTTCAAAGTTTGGTAGAATTCACCCATGAAGCCATCAGGGCTTTTTGTTGTTGGGAGATTTTGATTACCGATTCAATCTCCTGACTAGTTATAGGTTGATTCATTTATTCTTTTTTTTTCATGATGTTTTTTTAAAAAATATATTTTTTATTATTTTTTTCACAAATATTTTATTTTATTTATTTTTTAAAATATATTTTATTTATTTTTTACAGAGAAGAAGGGAGAGGGATAGAGAGCTAGAAACATCAATGAGAGAGAAACATTGATCTATTGCCTCCTGCACACCCCCTACTGGGGACGTGCCCGAAACCAAAGTACATGCCCTTGACTGGAATCAAACCTGGGACCCTTCAGTCCGTAGGCCGACGCTCTATCCACTGAGCCAAACCGGTTAGGGCTATATATCTTTTTATTGATTTCAGTGAGGAAGGAGAGGGAGTGAGAGGTAGAAACATCAATTATGAGAAAAAATCATTGATTGGCTGCTTCCTGCACGCCCCACACTGGGAATGAAACTCATACTAGTATGTGCCCTAATTGGAAATCGAACCATGACCTTCTGGTTCACAGGTTGAAGCTCAACCACTTAGCCACACTGGCCAGGCATGACTTTTTTCTTCATAGATTTTGTGATTCTAGGAATTTGTTCAATTTGTTCATTTCATCTAGGTTATCCACTTTCTTGGCATACAATCTTATATTCCTTTTTATTTCTGTAGAATCCATTGTAATGTCTCTGCTCTCATTTAAGATTTCAGTAATTTGAGTCTTCTCCTTTTTTCTTAATCCATTGAGCTATATAGTTTTGTCATTTTTTTTTTTTTAGCTTTTCTAAGAACCAACCTCTGGTTTCATTTATTTTCTCTATTGCCTTTACTATTCTCTATTTTACCTTTCTCTTTTGTAATTTTATTATGTCTTTCCTTTTGGTAGCTTTGGGTTTAGTTCTTTTCTGAGTTTCATAGGTTGTAAAGTTCGATTGTTTTAGATTTTTTTCTTGTTTTTTAAGGTAAATGTTTATAGCTATAAATTTTTCCCAGCACCATTTTCAGTGTCTCATAAGTTGTTTTTTTTGCTTCACTAGTCTCTAAATATTTTTTCCTTGTGCCTTTTTTTGATCCATTAGTTGGTTAAAAGTATATTGCATAATTTCCACAAAATATATTTTTTTAACTTTTGTTTTTTATTTCTACTTTATCCCATTATGGACAGAAAAGATACTTTGCATCATATCTATATTTTAAAACTATTGAAACTTACCTTGTTGTGGCATAATATATGACCTATACCTCCAAATATAGTATGTAATATTTATGTTATAATACTACATTATAAACTACCCATTAACAATTCTCTGAGAAATCAAAAGCATTTTGAATCCATGTTTCTCCTTATGTTGCCACATTCTCTTATGGGAAAAAAGAGTTCTGATTCCTCAGACGGGTATGTTTTTGCAAATATAGCAAGATGAGTTACTGAGTATTTAATGTGACAGAATAACACTGAGAATTTCAATGTTATTTCTTGTTTTCTTGGCTGTAGAACACCTGGAAGAAAAGAAAATGGTGCAGTTGGCCTGTTGTTGGAGCATTTTGGATAGCATTTCTTATTAGAAGTTTATGGTGACTATAACCAAATACTGTATTATTCAAAACTCCCTAACTCAAGGAACTTATAGATGCTATCTAACATGTTTGTTGAATTACTCTGTCAATTAATGGGTCCTTTTTGTAATGTAACACAATTGAATGAGATGTTTGAGAAGGATGGATGACAAGAAACACCTGTGAAATCACAAAACAGTGAGCTGACTCAATCAGTTCAGGTAGAAGATACATTTTATGAGCCCAGGACACAGCTTTAATTATTGTCTTAAGATTATTCCTGTATATGCCTGTCTCTATGTTGAGTCTATGATCTCAAGACACAGACGTTATCCTATTCTTCTCTTTTCCGTCTGGCAAACAGTAAATACCAAATTTATGTCTCCACGAATAAAGGAGTGAAAAGATGGACGTTTGGTATATAGTGTGCACAGAATTTCTTATTTAGATAGAGCACCTAGACATAGCAGGTATGTTTTGAGTAAGACCATTAGGCCATAAAACAGTGGTGGTCTTTGTAAATGATGTGGGGACTAAGGCTCCAGGAAAGCAGCCATTGATGTACCTTCTGTCAAGTGCCGCAGGTCAGCATCAATACTTGCCGTATGACGTGCACACCATACGAAGAGCAGTGGTATGGAAGGACCACCTATTTGTGCACTGCACATAGAACAGTCACTCTGCGGTATCTATCACTTAATGCGAAGCCACTGTAACTGTTTATGTCTTCATGTAAACCTTAGCTTAAAACGGTCACTCTCTCCAAAATGTGTGGTCCAAGATAAAGTGCTTCTTCAGATTCAGTTTTTCAAGGCATAAAAAGGAAAATATGTCCACAGACAAAATAAAAGATTCATTACCCGCTTGTTGAAGTTTTATGGAGAGAATGTTTACAGTAGACACATGATTGCCAAGTTTAGGAAAGAGGGCAGAGGCCAGAGATAAGATTTCCTCTGGGACCATGTGTCTAGAAGGGCCGTTCTTGGAAACTTGGAGGACCCGGAATGAGAGAGTTACAGGGTTGTGTGGACATGGATGCTTAGAAATACTGTGTGAATAGAAAACATGTGTGTGCTATGAGGAATTAACCTCAAAAGCAGGCTTCTAAAAATTAACATTTTTTCTGGAAGTTTGGAAAAGTAGGTGGTGTAGATAACTGATGATAACTGTAAAAGTTGTCTTGAAAATGTTATTCCACAACATTAAATAAATAATTAGAATAATTTCCTCTCCTTTTTAGTTCTTTTAATTCCCTGGAGTTGTGTGGAAATAATTTTTTTCTTTTCTTTTTTTAAATATATGTTTTATGGTTGATAGTATTACAGATAGCTCCCATTCCCCCCCCCCCCCAATAATTTCTTTCCCATCCTCCTGTGTCCCCACCTCCCAGGCACACTGAGGTCTGTGTGCCTTCCAAGGGATGTGAGGACCCCAATGCCCAAGACAGGAGCCTGGAGTTCAGCACAAGTAGAAATGATTTTTTTAAGTAAGTGGAATTGCTTCCTGCCATTGTGGGAAGACAGCAAGAGCACTGGATGGGTGGCTGCAGCCCCGGGCCCTAGGTGAGACCCTCGCACAGCTGTGCAGTGGGCCCTCGGTGGCGTGGAATCTGCCGCTCTCCCCACCCAGAATCTGTTCTCCTGCCAAAGCCCAGCACCTCAGCTTTCCGTTGGGAACTCCTACCTGCGTCCAGTCCAAACAGTCCTGAGGGCTGACCCCACGTCTAACCAAATCCACATTCCATCTTCTGGGTGCTCTGATGGGATCAAGAATGAGTAAGTGGCCCTAACTGGTTTGGCTCAGTGGATAGAGCGTCGGCCTGCGGACTGAAGGGTCCCAGGTTCGATTCTGGTCAAGGGCATGTACCTTGGTTGTGGCCACATCCCCAGTAGGGGGTGTGCAGGAAGCAGCTGATCGATGTTTCTCTCTCATCGATGTTGCTTTTTTTTTTTTA
>NW_005370091.1:624637-642650 GCF_000412655.1 Myotis brandtii | reverse complement strand
TCAATCTCTCTCCCTTCCTCTCTGTAAAAAAATCAATAAAGTATATTAAAAAAAAAAAGAATGAGGAAGTGATTTAATCCAGGTCAAGGCATTTAAAGCTGTGACTTTTCATGGTACCTTAGGGAAGAAGAAAGTTTTCCCATTAAAATGCATGGTGAGTCGGGCCGGCGTGGCTCAGTGGTTGAGTGTCGACCTATGAACCAGGAGGTCAAGTTTTGATTCCCCATCAGGTGCTCATGCCCTGGTTGCAGGCTTGATCCCCAGTAGGGGTCGTGAAGGAGGCAGGCAATCAATGATTCTCTCTCAACATTGATGTTTCTATCTCTCCCTCTCCCTTCCTCTCTGAGATCAATAAAATATATATATATGTATATATATATATTTTTAATAGAAACTTATTTAAATTAATAAATAATTAAATAAAGTGGATGGTGAGCGGGGTCAGCCTGGCACTGTTGAGGGCACCTGATAAGGGAGCGAGGCTGTGCCTGTGAATGGAGCAGCCCAAAGACACTTAGTAGGACAAAAGGTTGGAGAGGGACCAGGTCCCACTGCAAGTGTGAGAACCTGGACCGGACAGGTCCAAACCCACCCTTTAGCTGGCCTCTTACAAGTGTTAATTTATCCCCACCATTTGACCAAATTATTTTAGTTTAGTAAGTGTGCCCAGTCTCTTGCAATCAAAAAGTCCTGGCTGACACATCAGAATCAATAATCCCAAGACTCCCTCTGCATGGTGTCCTTACTGGGCAGGACTTGGCTGGGGAGATGCAGACACAGGTGGGGTCAGATCTTAGGGCAGCTGCCAATCAGCTCTGTCCCTGTTCCTTGTCTGTCCTGGGAGAGAAAAACCTCAGAACAAGGAGGGGGGAACCAGCAGGGGGAGAGGTCCCTGGATGGGTAATTTATCTGCTTTTATTTTCCTTATTTTTAGGGTCTATTTTATTAATGTTTATTTTTACTAGGAGATTACCCATGTCCTCTAGGCTTCAATGTTGATGCAATAGGTTTCTGTTATTTTACTTTAATTTTTCCTCTCCTTTTTAGTTGTTTACAGAATTGTTGTAATTAATGAGTAAATACTGATACATTATTTTGAAATAAAGTCTATATTTTACTCAGGTTCCCACAGCCAAGGTTCAGTTTTAGTTCCGGTGCCATTTGCAATCACATGGATGGACCCAGAGGGTATGCTAAGTGAAATAAGTCATACAGAGAAAGACAAATACCATATGATTTTATTTAGATGTCAAATCTAAAAAACAGAATAAAGGAACAAACAAAACAGAACATTTCTCATAGATACAGAGAACATTTTGACCATTGCCAGAGGGGAGGCAGGTTAGAGGGCTGGGTGAGAAAGCTGAAGGGATTAAGAAGCATAAATTGGCATTTACAAAATGGTCACAGGAATGGAGTACAGCATAAGGAAAAAGACAATAGTATTTTAATAACTATGCATGGTATCAGGTGGGTAGTAGACTTATTGGGGCGATCACTTAATCTATAATAATAAAAGTGTAATATGCTAATTAGACTGGACGTCCTTCGAGACGAAGCCGCAGCAGCGGGGGCTGAGCCCCTTGCACGAATTTCGTGCATTGGGCCTCTAGTAAGTTATATAAATGTCTAGTCACTGGATTGTACACCTGAAACACAATATTGCACATCAACTGTAATTTAAAAATAAAAAAATATTTAAAAAAGAAATACAGGAGTTTTGACACTGTGATGATGATAGAAACTTTATTCTGTAGGATGGGGGGAAGCTGTTGGTAATTCTTATGCATAGGAAGGGACAGGATTATGTCTGCTCATTCATTTATCTGGCCCATGGAAGGTAAAGGAAGGACTAAGAAGGAAAGAGGGAGGGAGAGTGAGTGCTGATCATTTGTTGGGCAGAAGCTAACATGCACTACTTCACGGAATTCTCACACCACCCTGGGAGGGAGTGGTTATCTCCATCTGAAAGATGAGGAGACTGAATTTTCATTTCTTTGCTTGAACTCACACAGCTAGTAGGTGGTGGGGCCAGAAGTCAGTTCTCTGCTTGTCTGAGGCTCAGGCATTCCCCCAAAAGGAAACTGCTCCCCTAGATTTCATTCCGGGCAGCTACAAAGCTTTTGTCAGTTGAGACCTCAGAGGAAGGGAGCATGGGTAGAAGCACACTGCTGGCCTGGACTGAAGAACAGATTTTTAAAAGGCCGGAGGACAGGCAGGTGGTAGAAGCAGGGCAGTCATTGTTATAAGGATCTGGTGCTGGTTGTACTGTGAAGGGCCAGGCCACCTCCTGCCTCCCCACCTGTTCTCATCCCCAGCTGCTTTCCCAAGTCCCACCCCAAAAAGCAGTTTGGATGAGTATATAAAAGCTCAACCATTAGGTTAGGTGCAGATTTTCTTTAAATTGAATGACTAAGCTGTAACCCCAAGCTGCAAGGATTACTTGGATTACTCTATTTTTCCAGGATCCTATGTGTGCATGCTCTTCTGGCCCATCTTGGCCCATTTAGGCCAGTGTTCTGCACTGAGAACTCTGTTAGGATCAGTCTTAGGTATAAATGCCTGTAAAATGGAGGTAATAATTGTCTCTACTTTATCTGGCAAATGGGAGCAGTAGGTGAAGGGCCTAAAGCAGGATTTATGTCAAAATGAGCTTAGTATCAGGGGTCTGGATTCTCGTTTTATTTTTAAAAAAAATCTTTATTGTTGAAGGTCTTACTAATGCCCGCCCCCCTCTACACCTCCTGTCACTGATCCCTGCTAGCCTGCCCCTGCCCTGGGTTCTCATTTTAATGCAGAATGGGCAGAGCAACCTAAGGCAAGGAAATGCTTTTCTCTGCTGCCATCTTGTGTGCATCTTGGGAATAACACCGAAGTGGAAGTCACCAGGAAAAGATCTTCTCTGTTGTCATCTAGTGGTCGTTTTGGGAATTACATCAGAGAAGCAGTCACTGCTGTCATCTAGTGTGCATCTTATGAATAACAACTGAGTGGAGGTCACCAGGGAAAGCTCTTTTCTTTCCAAAGGCTTCTGAGCCCATGAGGAATGTATCCAACTTAGGGCTGTGCCACAGATATGATCAGCTGTGCCCTGGAAGCTGCCCACTGGAACGTGGAGTTCTCAAGATGAACCCTGATGCAGAGCTTGGCCCACCATCGACTGCGGTCTTGCCTGGCTCTTACCTATGCATGCCTGTGCCACCCTTCCCTCTTGGCAGAAGTGGTCCTGGGAAAAGGTGGGCGAGGTAAGTCCTGGAGATGATTTCTGGCCCCAGCCAGCTTGTGAGGGACAGAGGGGGTTCCTGAGGAAAGAGGGAGTAGAGACCTGGGGTGAAATCTCCATCGCGGATCCATGCCCAGGTTGCAGGCTCCATCCCCAGTAGGGGTCATGTAGGAGGCAGCCGACCAATGATTTCTCACATCATTGTTTCTGTCCCTCTCCCTTCCTCTCTCTAAAATCGATAAAAAACATTTTAAAAAGAAAAAGATGTTTCTAATAAGCTACTTGCAAATTACATTCAGCACAGTATTCTTTCCTTGAATGGAACTGATGCCCATTCTGCAATGTTTGGTGAAATGGTTCATAACTCTGTAATAACAATGTTTCTTTATCACAAAATGCTTTTAGCATGTTTTCACAGACCTTGAATGTATTATGAATGTATTAATAATACTCTTTAAACACTAAACACAACAAATTAACCATCTCTATTGGCTTATACTATCTACCTGTTTACAGAATGGATCCAATGTATTGGCGTGTACTGGATTTTTGTGTGTGAGAGTACTAGTGTACTATTACTTTTCTCTTGGTGTATACTAAAAATGTAATATGCATAGACCAACAGATTTAGTCTGAAATTTCACTTTGGAATCAAAGCCAGAGACTGTTTGCAATTCTATACATATAACACAATACTCTTGGTCAATTCAATGGATTAAAACTTAGAAAATTATTTTCATTGTTGATTTTATGTAGTAAATTGTTCAAACCCATAGCAGAATTGTGTATACATTGGTGATTATAATCCTGCACCTAAGTCTACTAAGCCAAAGTGTTACTGGGAAGACAATGTGACCTTGATTCTTGTCTTCTTGAAGGAAAGATTTCACAAGAGACAAAGTATAGCAAAGTTAAGTAAGACTTTATTGGCTGAGCAAAAATGTACTTAGGGCAGTGAAACAGGGAAGGGCATAGAAGAAGTAACAGGACAGCCTAGGCTTGGCTGCTTTAGTTCACTGAGAAGTCAGAGAAAAGGGGGCCTTGGAGACAGGTTCAGGGGGTGAGCCCAGGACAAGTTGCCACTGCACATTGCTCCCCTGGTTGCAAGTCTCCTGGGGAGGAAGGGAATGGTGTGGGCGTGCTCCTCTGGGGGAGGGAGTACCTAGATCCTTTATTTTGAGTGTATTTCTCTCTCTCTTGCAGGTGGAAGTCTTAGGAGAGGTCTCAGGGAAGGTCTCAATCGAATGTGCATCATCTTTCCAGGTGTGCTTTTTCAGGGTCGGGGTCTCCACTGATTGGTTGGTGCCAGGGCTGGAGTCGTTAGTCAATGTAGCTGGTCCTGAGGTAGCCATGGCGTCACTTATCTGGTTTTGCTGCTTTTCTGTGCCTGGAGCTGAAATACGGCTGGGTCCTAGATGTTACTTTTAGGGAGGGAAAAGTCAGTGTGGGGGGAGGGGTGGGGGGTGGTCTAAATCACATGACCAGCCAAATGAAAAGTCAGGGGGTCCAAACTGCATGACCAGCGATGTTAGGAGAGGAAAGGTTACCCTGGGGGTGAGGTTCTTTATTTTCCCAGTTTTGCCCCTTGCTAGGCACCTGGGGCTTTCCGCCCTGGTGAGTTTCTGTACCTGGCCCATCGTCCTACTGAATTACCAAATCTGGCCGTTAAGATCTTTTGTGCTGCCCTAACCGGTTTGGCTCAGTGGATAGAGTGTCGGCCTGTGGACTCAAGGGTCCCAGGTTCGATTCTGGCCAAGGGCATGTACCTTGGTTGCAGGCACATACCCAGTAGGGAGTGTGCAGGAGGCAGCTGATTGATGTTTCTCTCTCATCGATGTTTCTAACTCTCTATCCCTCTCACTTCCTCTCTGTAAAAAATCAATAAAATATATATTTTTTAAAAAAACATCTTTTGTGCTAAAAAGAAATGGTGTGGACAAAAAGGGGCCACATACTAAACTTGACAAGTTCAGGGAGGCCTACGTGGCGGCCTTACAAACTCAGAGACCAAATAAACACATAGGATGGTCTGAAATTAAAACTTTTTAAAAGGTGGTCCATGGGGTTGTCATGTCCTAAGGTCAGTCTTTACCTCAAATAAGCCTGTCTGTTGTCTTTTTGCATCTAGGGTAACATACTTGCCTTTGTAAAAAAAAAAAAAAAAAAGTAATTCCCCTTTTTCCGACCCCTCAAAGCTCCAGAGACTACAAATCCCCTCATGATCATTGTTATGTTACTTGTTGACTGTTAACTATCCTGTGCCTACCTATGTAAAAGAGGTATGGGGCTATCATTTTACTTTTTATCCAATCCCAGAGAGACCCCCACTTTGCTTTCTCCCACCTCCCTAATCTATCACCAATAGATTTCATGTAACCAGCTTATGTCTTCCCTTTTGATTGTAATGTATAAAGCAGGGTGCAGAACTGCCATTTTTTTGGAAATAATTTGTTTTATTTATTTAGTTAGTTGTTTAAAGTATTACAGATAGTAGTACATATGTCTCCTTTATTTTTATTTCCCATTGACCTTCCCCCAGCCTCCCCCACCCCCCAGCACCTGCCCCCACCCCCGCCCTCCAGTGTCTTGCATCCATTGGTTATGCTTATATGCATGCATACAAGTTCTTCGGTTGGTCTCTTACCCCCCTCCCCGCCTCCAGCCCTCCCCAGCCTTCCCGCTGTAGTTTGACAGTCTGTTCGATGCTTCTCTGCCTCTGAATCTATTTTTGAGAACTGCCATTTTCTTGAGCATTTTCTCAATTTGTTGAGGTTTTGCTTCCCGGCAATTGTTGTCAGCTTGGCTCACATAGACTCACAAAAATTCTCTACAGGTTTGAACATTTCTTACATTAACAATAGAAAAGTCACAATTTGGGCCAAATCTCCAAATCATAAATCAGTTGCCATTGTCCAAGTGAACTCAGCTCTCCCATTAAACATTTTATTTTAAACACGCTCCAAAAGTTTGAGGATTCCAGCTGCTTTGGAACTTGGGAAAGGGGCAAGAGAGCAGGAAGCAGACTTACCTACAGCTAGGCTAAAACTTACTCAGCTTCCCAGACACACCCTGATGATGGTTTGCCCTGATGTCCTTTGGGGTGCTATTTGAGGGACTTATTAGCTTAAAACCATTCGTACGCCATAAGCGGCTATAGACGCAAGTGGCGGACCTTTTTCAATTAAATTCAAAATATCGTGGCAGTTAACTGGTTAAATGTTGGGTTAAGCAGTTTACATATATAGAAGTCTCATGAATTTCCTACTCCTCATTTTAAATAATGGTATTTTCTGTCACCTATTCCTAATACCTCTAAGCCTTTGTTAAACCCTGGGCATACTGTTTAGTCAACTAAAGCTTTATCATAATTGAAGACCCATAATAGAAGCAGGCAACATGACTAAATGCTGTACCCCTACATTTTAAATCCATCCTAACAAATGAGTTTATGACTTAAATTAGTCATCTTCATGCTGTACTCTGAAGTGGATTTTATGGAGGTGACTCAGGTGAAAGAAAGAATAGAGAATATAGTGGATGCTGTGTTGTGCTACTCAGATCCCCCGAGAACTAAAGGATTTATTCAGAGTGTTGCTATAAGATATCCCCAGCTGTCAGCCCTCTCTGGAACTTGTTTATGGTGGGAGAGCACCCTTGTCCCAATACAGGTCCTGTATAAGCATGGGATAGAGTCACCGAGGCCTTGCTGTGACTGTTTGCGTAACTCCCGATGCCCAATCTTGCTTCTCTTGCTTCCTTCACAGGTGCTGATTTCAGAACATTCCCTAGTGAACTTCCTGCATGCTAATATTTTCTCAGATTCAGTCCCAGGGAACTGGACCTACAGCAAAATCATAGCCGCTCTGCTTTTACCTTTTATACTATCTATTATCTATCTATCTATCTATCTATCTATCTATCTATCTATCTATCTATCATCATCATCATCATCATCTATCTATCTATCATCTATCTATCATCTATCTATCTATCTATCTATCTATCTATCTATCTATCTATCATCTATCATCATCTATCTATTTTTGGTTAATTCTCACCCAAGGATATTTTTTCATTGATCTTTAAGAGTGGAAGACAGAGAAAAACATCGACGTGAGAGAAAAACATCAATTGGTAGCCTCCTGCACACAACCCCACCAGGGCCCAGACCGGGGAGGAGCCTGCAACCGTGGTACATGCCCTTGACCAGAATCTAACCGGGGACCTTTTGGTCCGCAGGCCGACACTCTATCCACTGAGCCAAACTAGCTAGGGCTGCTTTTATCTTTTATATTTATTGGACAGTCATGTAAGATTATAGTTAAAGCAAACTAAACTAAAAACTTTGAAAGTCACTGGTCTCACAATATGAAAAATTATCATTATGGTTTTGTGCATGGCCAAGTTAATTGTTCCAAATCAACACTTAAGGAGTGTGTTTTTTCTATGCAATTGTTTCTTCTTAGCCTTTTTGTTTGTTGTGTTTACACATATACTCATGTGATTTTTAAAGCTGAAATCCACTAAATAATAAACTCAAGAGTATGTTTAAAAATATTCTTATTGATTTCAGAGAGGAAGGGAGAGGGAGAGATAGAAACATCGATGAGAGAGAATCACTGATTGGCTGCCTCCTGCATGCCCCACACTGGGGATCAAGCCCACAACCTGGATATGTGCCCTGACTGGGAATCGAACCATGACCTCCTGGTTCATAGGCAGATGCTCAACTATAGAGCCATATCGGCTGGGCACAAGTATTTTTGATATTACATATGTGAAACCAGTAACATATACGACAGAAGCAATCATGACAGACCAGAGAAGGGCCTTCAGTAAGTGGCACATATTCTCAAACATTTTATCCAATCCTACCCGATCTGCGCCCCCACCTCCCAAATTCTTCTCAAGACTTTGTCTTAAACTAACTAGGGAATAAATAAATAAATAAATAAATAAATAAATAAATAAATTGTATATAGAATTTTCATTCCTCCGTTTTTAAAAAAATTCTCACATTAAAAAATATAGCATCAATTAACTAGCCTCTTGTAATACAGGGGTAAGCCAATAACAAAAAAGGTTAATGGTCTTATGATAAAAGCCACTGTATTCTGTGGTGCTTTGGAAAACTAGCAAGGAAATTTCCAACTCATTAAGTTGCGGAAAGGTTAAATGATAAGATTAGCTTCTGAAGGGATAACTCAGGTTTAATCAGCATATGAATGCCCAAGTTCTGGATGTTAGCAGGCTCCTGAAGAGCTCACTCAATAATTCTAACTCACACAGCAGTCAAGCAGAAATGCAGCTTGGATTCAGAGTTTGATTTCACTTTAGATTTTCCGACTACTCTATTGCCTGGGAAGCCACTCACACATCAGCCTTGGCTTTCTGCTCCAGCAGCAGGGATGAGGAAAATAAATAAGCTCTGTTCACTCTCAAGGTGTGTTGCTGCTCTGGCAATTTCCAAATTTGATGTGGCAGCAATTAACTGATAAGTAGAATATGATATATGCAGTCAGAAGAGAGACTCAGAATGCAGAGTTCTGAAAGAATATTATTTATTAGAGTGCATAACAAAGTACTTTATGTACATGTTATTTAGCATATATTATCTGGGCTACTAACACATTGTAGCAATGAGTTTATTCTGGATACTAAAATAGCAAACTTAGATACTTGAGAATTCCTGCTCACAACTTCTAAGTTTTTTAAAAGATTAAAATTTAGTAGACAAAGGTCTATTACAAATACTGGAAAAATATGAAATTTAGGTAGCATCAGTGACCATAAAGAATTCTAAATGATCCTTTCTGGAGAAATAGTGATTCCATCAAGTACAACATTGAAAATACATTTTATCAAAGAGAAGGGATTAAGAAGCACAAACTAGCAGCTATAAAAACAGTCATGGGGATGTAAATTCAATTATATTGTAACTAGAGGCCCGGTGCATGAAAATTCATGCACTGGAGGGGGGTTCCTCAGCCTGGCCTGCCCCCTCTCACAGTCCGGGAGCCCTCAGGGGTGGGAGGCAACCTGTTAATCAGGGGAAGGCAACACCCCATCACACCTCTGCTGCTACCACTGCCGGCAGCACAAGCCTTGGCCAGCCCTGGTTACCTGAGCCTCGGGAGGCCCTGGGCGGCTGGGCAGCCAACATCCAGGCTTGCCTGCACCTTGGGCTGGCCCTGGGAGGCTGGGGGACTGAGGGGACTGGGAGACTCTGGAGGCAGGCATGCACCTGCCACCCCGATGGGGCTGAGGGGACTGGGTGCTGCCATCTTGTGGCTGTGGGCGCCACCATCTTTGAGGGCGTGGCAGTCAATTAGCATATTCCCTCCTTATTGGCTGTGGGCACCGCCATATTTGAGGGCGTGACAGTCAATTAGCATATTCCCTCCTTATTGGCTGTGGGCGCCACCATCTTTGTGATGGCATGAGGGTCAATTAGCATATTCCCTCTTTATTAGATAGGATAACTATGTATGGTGCCAAATGGGTACCAGATTATCAGGGTGATCACTCCATACGTATGTAAATGTCTAATCCCTATTTTGAACACCTGAAACTAATACAATATTGTATGTTAACTGTAATTGGAAAATTAGAAAAATTTTTTCAAAAGAGTACATTTTCTCCTAAAAAATGTAAGTTTTTATTTCAGCAATATTCTTCCATCAAAATGAATAAACATTATAAATGGTAACATACATTTAATCACTTTCTAAATGTACAATATATATATTTTTGGAGTAAAAAAACTCTAATGTACAACCCACTCTAGATCTTCTTTGTTGATGCACTATAGGGAGAGCAAGAATGCATGAAGTTGACTTGTTCACTTGACAGATAATCTGAACACATATTATATGCTAGAATTGTGTTAGGCAATGCCATTAGGAATAAGAAAGACATGCTTTCTGCCCTTGTGAAGCCGACTGTCTAATTGAAGAAACTGCCACATAAGCTACTGCAACAGAGGATGACAAATACTGATAGGGGAAGTACAGGGCTCTCTGGATCGGAAGGAGTCAGAGACATTCTCCTGGAGGACATGATGTCTGTGGAGACATTCAAGCTGTGGACCTGTTGGTGGGGAGGGGTTAACATTCTATACAGGTAAAGCATGTGTAGAATTCTAAGTGAGAAAGCATTTCTCTCTCAGGTGGAACTGAAAAATAAATTCAGTATTGCTGAGTCTTGGAAAGGGAGGGTGGTAATATAAGGAGAGGAAATATGAAAGAACCAGTTCACGAAGGGCCTTGTAAAACATATTAAGGAGTAAAGGACTTTATCGTATGGCAACAGGAAGCCACTGAAAAGATTTAGGCCATGGAGATCAAAGTTATTGTTTGAAAGATTATTCTGACTATAAACTGTAAAAATGAAGGCAGAGAGACCATTGAGAAATCTGAGACAGCAATCTAGGTGAGATGATGATGATGGTATAGTGGGAATGGGGAGAAGTGAAAAGAGTACCATTTTAGGAATTAAAATAGGCAGGACTTAGTGACTGATTTTATACATGGGCAGGGTGGGAGGGGATTCTGCCATTTGCTGAGATTGGAAACAGAAAGAAGAAAGGGTTTAGGAGAAGGATACTGAGTTCCTTTTTTGAACAGACTGAATTTGAGGTACTAAGGGAAAAGCAAGTACAAATGTTGGGCAAGCAAGTGAATGTTTAGATCTGATACTCTGTGCAGTGCTCTTTACTGGAGATGCAGACTGGAGAGTTCTTAGTATGAAATGGTAACTAAAGCCCTGGGAGCGGTGATGTTGCCGAAGGCAACGTGTAGTGATGAGAGAACAGGCTGTTAGGAAAAACCCTAAGGAACACCAAAGTTAGGGAGAGAAATAGGAGCTCTCAGTTCAGCAATAATTTTGAAGCCATAATTTGTACATTATTTTATATTCTCCTTGGCCAACTCTATTATCAGAAGTACTAACAGCTATGAAAGTCTTATTTGATTTTTGCCCTTCTCTTACCTTACAAAGCCATAGATTGGCAGTGAAAGCATTTAAAATTAATCTATAAGCCAAACAAACATCCCTTGGTTGTTCAATACCTAGCTTTGGCTATGCTGAGCTTTCTACTCTACAACAAATCTTTACTCATGCTGCAATTTGCCCTCCATCAGTTCTGTGGCTGTTTCTTATTTCTGATTGTCTTTAATGGATTTGCAGCTCAGTGACAGCCAGGAGAGATTTTCTCTGATCAAAATGTCTGACTAAACAGAAATATGTCTGTCAAAAGATGACCCTGGTCCATAATTTCCACATGGAAAAGATCCAAATACATTTTTGGATGGGCCCAGGGGGATTTGCCTCAATGTACTTCCTTTTGTATCTGTGGGAGTAGAAATGGGTATGTGGTCTCCAGAGTGGCTAATCACTGGTGTGCAGATATATGTTTAACAATTGGCTGGCCAGGAAAAAAGAGCCCTGATTTGTTGTGTTTGCCAATTTTTAAAGTATAAACACCACCACAACCACCACTGACAATTGCTACCAACTCAGTATCACTGAAAACAGAGTAGGGGGAAATGTACACAGTTAGCTTTTGCAAGCCAGTGTGAGCTAGCTCCAGCACATTAAAGGACCAAGAATGGTCTGACTGGCCGCCAGGAATGGGAAATTACCTTGTATATAACAGCTTAGGATATGAGAAGAGCAAATTCTAATACTGGATTTTTATTCTGATGAAAATTGATTCATTCACCTATATTCAGTTTATTTGTAGATCTTTTACCTTTGAATTGAAAGCTGGTGGTATGAGTAATGTATCAATAACTTAGCATTTGTCAACTTATATATGTTTTTTATAAGTGATAAGTTTCTAAAATTGATTTGTATATGAAATTGAAATAATTAAGAATCATTTTCAATCTACTTCTTTATACCATGAACCAAAGAAATGACCAGTTTCTTTTTATTTTGGGGTATCAGAATACTTTGCATTCTAATATATTTCATTAAAAAATATTTTATTTCCAGCAAATAAGCAAAGTTTGCCTTTTCCCTATCAAAGCAAACACTTTGATGGTATACTGATGTAACGAATAATATATGCAGAAAGAACAGCAGCAAAATATCTAATTTCTTTATATAATTTAATATGTACACTATTAACACATTGTGCAGAAACAGTATTGTTAGTATACTAAATAATTACTATTAAAACTTACTTTTAAAATACTTTCAACATCAGGCACTGGTGGAACCAGAGTTGTTATTATGCATACTATGTATTTTTCACATTCCAAAGGGAAATTAAAATTCCTGGTAGCATAGAAAAGAATGCACATTTTAATATTTAATGCAGGTATAAAAAATCTCATGGCTTCTATTAAAAACTTCACAATTCCACTGTGCACAAATGAAGACAACTTTTCAAAAATAACTTACACTTGGCCGAATTTATAAAGGTGACCATAAACATACTGCAAGCCCAATGAAAACACAATGGTATAATACAAAATCTTTTTTCAAAGTCAAACTTTAAAAGGCCTATATTTATACAAATGTACAATATGTTTTAGTACCCAATGACTGGTATTTTTGTTCAGGATTATCTGATTTAAAAAATCTAACTTGAATATTTTTCATTAATTTTCTGCTTCAGAATAGAAAACATCGAGACTTATAGAATAAATTTAAAAAACAGGATTGGGTAAAAAATTCACAAAGTGGACTAGTATACACTTTACATCATTTAGTGATTGCCCTGCCAAAGGTAAAAATGCCCCAATGTTCCATTTTTCTCTTATTTAACTTGAATTTTTAGATAATTATCTTAACTACCTCTCCTTTGTATATATAGAAACTCTTTGAGACAAAAGTGTAAAAATTTTAGGTTCTCTGACAAAAATCCAAAATGCCACTAAGCCATTTTCCATTTTCAAAGTGTATTTAAAGAAATGCTTATCTATACTAATAAAAGGGTAACATGCTAATTAGACCAGATGTCTTCAGGACGTCCTTCCAGACAAAGCCACTGTGGCAGGGGCCAAGGCAGAGGCAGTTAGGGGCAATCAGGCCAGCAGGAGAGGGCAGTTGGGGGGGATCAGGCTGGCAGGGGAGGGCAGTAGGGGGCAATCAGGCCAGCAGGAGAGGGCAGTTGGGGGGGATCAGGCTGGCAGGGGAGGGCAGTAGGGGGCAATCAGGCCAGCAGGAGAGGGCAGTTGGGGGTGATCAGGTCAGCAGGGGAGGGCAGTTGGGGATAATCAGGCCGGCAGGGGAGCAGTTAGGGGCGATCAGACCAGTGGGGGAGGACAGTTGGGTGCAGTCAGGCTGGCAGGGGAGGGCAGTTGGGTGCAATCAGGCTGGCAGGGGAGGGCAGTTGGGGATGATCAGGCCGGCAGGGGAGCAGTTAGGGGGCGATCAGGCCAGCAGGCAGAGGCAGTTAGGGGTGATCAAGACGGCAGGGGAGGGCAGCTAGGGGGCAATCAGGCCAACAGGGGAGCAGTTAGGGGGTGATCAGACCGGCAGGCAGGCAAGCGGTTAGGAGCCAGCGGCCCTGGATTGTGAGAGGGATGTCCGACTGTCCCTGTGGGATTGGGCCTAAACCGGCAGTTGGACATCCCCTGAGGGGTCCCAGATTGGAGAGGGTGCAGGCCAGGCTGAGGAACTCCCCCTCCCGTGCATGAATTTCGTGCACTGGGCCTCTAGTTTCAATATAAAATCCCAAAGTGCTGAATGAAGACACATTAATAATTCCACTTTAGCCTTAGAGGAATATTATTACAATTGGCTGTTAAATTCCATTTAAGCATTTGGTTTTTATTCTGTAATACTGTAATTTCCAATACATATATCAAAGAAATGAACTGACCCCCCCACCCCCCTCAAAACAATAGTTAAGTATTTCAGCCATAATACAAATCAATTTTTTGGGGGAAAAAGTAATTCATGCCAAGATAAATTGATTTTTGAAGTCTTAGAATAATTTTTATAAAAGAACTATAAAATATAAATTTTGAAAAAACAAAAACACTGCAAATGTCTCTCTCTAGGAAAAAATATGCAACTTGTTAGGTACAAGAAAATATAGCATTACTATGGGGTACAACTAGCTATGGATCTGGCTTATGAGACTTTAAAAACTCACAAAAAGTAATTAGCACCAAAATTATCTAAAACTTCAAATGATATACTGAAGTGATTCCAGGCCCACATGTTTCATTGTAAAAAAGTTATATTTAACTTGGGAAGTTTCCCAAGCAATAATAAATATATTATTGTCAATCTGTAGAAAATGTGCTAACTTTACTGATTTTCATAAACACGTTAAGGTAGTGTAAAGTAATTATCATATACAATGGTTTGGGCTGAGCAGGGACAATAGAAGTCCAAATTATTTCCCAAATAATATGGGGTTATTTGGTGGGAGTGGGTAGGGAGAAATTCCCCAAGTACAACTTATTTTTAGCTTATTATTTCATCATTTTTCTTCTAAAATATTTTACTGGAGCTCTTTATAAGACCTATATTGCCCAATTTGAACTCCATATCCTGTTATTTTCCCTGCTCACTTGGTGGTGGTATTTAAGATTTGGCATGGAAATAGGGATATTTAAAAATGGGCACAGATTATAGTATTAAAACAAGAGTTTTGAATAAGCTACAAGATGTATATTGAACCCTGTTATAATCAAGAGTTGAGTTTTATTTTAAACAATATCCACTTATAATTATATTATAAAACAGCACACAATTTGAAACAAGGCAAACTTTTTGGCTTTCATGTAGTGAAATATATAACTTCACTAATTATTTTTTATATGGCTACCAAATGTCAACCAACAGCTCATTCGGCCATATTTTAATGTTGTACATAAATAATGACAAGGCAAAGAACAGCAACTAGTCCAAAGGCTTGTAGGCCAAGGAACCACAGCATAACCCAAAAGAAAATGACGATCACTGGTTCCACAATCCGTTCTCCAAGGTACATCCTCGTAAAGCCCATGTTGATGAGGTTTTTGTTCAGCTCACCAAAAAGTGTTCCCATCTTTTTGTAGTCATCTCCAACAGGATCGCCAGCATGGTTCTGTGATTCTTCACAATCCTTTAAAGACAAACAGACAAAACAAAACATAAACATGAATATGAGAAATAGGTGAAGGTTTTTAAGAATAAAGGCTATCTCATAATTCTTCTTTATCTCCCAAAGTACTGGAAGTAATGATTATACTTCTGATAATCATTCAATAAATACTTGGAATGTTCCTTTTGATCGACATATAGAACAACTGTGCCTGTGCTCACCTTTCAAGAATGTGGAAAGCACTGATTTATTTTCTGTGAAAATCAGCATTGACTGGATCTTCAACTACCAGAACACTGACTTACAAGATGAAGGAAGGACCTGATTAATATTCATTTTCTAGTTTCCTGGAATTGCACAAAGACAGCTAGCTGCTTACCTGAAGAGCCATGTTTGTATTGCTCTTATCAGTGGCCACAATTTCAAAACAACATTTTCCCAGCAACCTCCTTTTTTGAGGCAGGGCCCTGGATTTGTAAGTAAGCTTTTTTTTTTTTTTTAGTGTGTTCCTTTGACACTAAGACTTTAAGGATCCTAGCCTCAGCTGACTGGAGCATATCTTGCTGCTACTATTGAGCAATCCTTAGTCATTACTGCTATGATCTTTCAGCCTTTGCCTCAGCTAAGGAGACTTCAGCATAGGCCCTTGCATAGTTTCCTGTCTAAATTCTACAAATGTCTTAAATGCCTCTTATTAATCTCATAGAGAGAAATACATAGTTTACAAACAGAAATAATTTTGTACAATAAGCCCAAAAGTTCACCTAGAAGTCAAGTCTGTTCCCCAGAAAATGTCCATGTGTACCCAATTATACATGACAAGAGAAAAATTCTGAGATACCCAAAAATTATCCAGCTGCCTTCCTACCGACACTTGCAGATTTACCACGTTCACATTATGCAATGAATAATGATCCTTGAATTGTTTAAATCACCCAGAGCTAGTAGAAAATTCAACATTGTAGTAGGGTCGAGCCCTTTCTTTCAGCATCACAAACTTTTTGCTTTGGCTGTGATTGCCACAGGACTGAGTGGGATAGCTTCTATGTTTGCCCTTCAATCCATGTCATTAGAAGTTTCTCTCTGCTTGACTTTTTGTTAGTCTCCTTGTCTTCAAAGAAGCTGACACTTTAACAGCTCAAGCCACTTAGTTCTTGTTCTTTAAGATCACAATTGTGGTGAAAGGAACATGCCTGACCCGTGACCAATAACCGTCATGGATTTTCTATCATTGTCGTCTATAATCACTTTCAATTTCGTTTCCAGGTCAATCACTGGACATGGCCTCTTACTGGCAACATTAGCAGTGGATTTTGTAGGATTAGGACCCATGATGAACAAAACAACATGAGATTATATCAAGCACGAGAGAAAACGATGCATGCAAGAGATATAGCAAACACAAGATATATGAGGCTGCTGCCGGTGTAACACAGGCATACTATTTTTTTATAAGTATAAAGAATACATCCTAAATGATAAAAAGTATAGTATAATGAATACATAAACCTATAACATAGTCTTTTATCATTATCAAGCATTATGTACTATACATAATTGTATGTACTATACTTTTATACAACTGGCAGCGCAGTAAGTATGTTTACACCAGCATTGCACTACTACATTGTGATGCAATAGGAATTTTCAGCTCCATTATAATCCTATGGGACCACTGTTGTATATGTGGTCTGTCACTGACTGAGACGTTGATATGTGGTGCATGACTATAGAATATGCTCCAGTGATCATAGAAAGGTTGCTTTTA
Source organism: Myotis brandtii (assembly GCF_000412655.1). Taxonomy (NCBI): domain Eukaryota; kingdom Metazoa; phylum Chordata; class Mammalia; order Chiroptera; family Vespertilionidae; genus Myotis; species Myotis brandtii. Next base: position 625,610 of record NW_005370091.1, on the reverse strand, counting down.
TAAATAAAATTTTTTGATTGAATATGATTATGGAGAGACAAACATTAAGGAGGAATAACAATAACAGAAAAAATTTCAGTCTGTTTTAGAGGGCTTTTAGACTGAAAAGTCTTCTCCGAAAAAATACTGGAACTTAATCTACTCTACTATCTCACTCAGCCTCTTAAAGGAAAGACATTTCTTGAAAAAGATCTTGTTACTTTCATTTAAAAGGGCAGGAGTCTCACATTTGCAAAACACCAACAAGAGAGTTTCATTCTGTAATAAACACATGAAATACATATTAAGAAAGAAGTAGTTATGTATTTTAAAAATTTCTGATTGCTTTCATTTTCTCCTTGCAGTTTGGAGCTCACAGTCTACCATTTCCACTATGAATTCATAGCCACATGATCTCCCCTGACTTACAGTAGCCTCCAATTTCCCTCTTTCTTCTACTGGGCTAAAAATTGTGCTCAGAGATATTATCCTGGTGTTCTTAGTACTTCTTCCATGTTATCAATCCTTTCAGTCACCTCTTGATAACTGTCCATCCAATTCCTCATATTTATTGCTCCAAATCTTTGCCATTTTTCTATCTTCTCCCTCCTAGAGGTATTGGTATTTCCTTTTAAGGTTAACAACGAATCATAATCCCAAATGTTCCCACCCATAAATCTAAGTAGAAAAATGGATTTTATACTGTAACACACCTTTTCATTCCTAAAGCAAAAGAAGCAAAATACAAATCCTGATTAGAACTGAAACATTTGTCTATTGGTCACACTTCCTCTTAAGACAAAGAAAGGCAAAGTTATTACAAAATCAGAGTAACGAATCAGAATCTGAAGCACTAAATAGATGACTGATTCTTTTTTTTACTGTAATTTATTTTTTTAAAATAAATCTTTATTGTTTAGATTATTACAGTTGTTCCCTCTTTTTTCCCCCCATAGGTCCCCTCCACCCAGTTCCCACCCCACCCTCTCCCCCT
>NW_005370091.1:614511-622942 GCF_000412655.1 Myotis brandtii | reverse complement strand
CGAGTTCTGCCCGCTGCCAGACAGTCCAGTTTCTCCCCGTATGAGTCTGGGTCCCCAGAGACTCGCCCGGAACTGGAGTTCAGAGCAGTCGGGAGCTTGTGCCTCCCTCCCGATTGCAAAAGATACCAGCGTCCTCCGTTGCCAGCCCCTTTCCGAGCGTGCTCAAGCCTCCGTACCTCTGCACTTTACTTCCACACCTCCTCTGAGTCTCAGTGTGCTTTTCTCTTTCCTTCTAGTTGTAGAATTTCCACTCAGTCAGCCTTCCTGTGGTTCTGGATGATGTCTGTTTTGTCTTTTAATTGTATTTTTGAAGTGGTTGTGCGAGGCCGCAATTTCAGGTGTTTACCTATGCCGCCATCTTGGTTTCTCTAGATGACTGATTCTTAAAAGTACTGGGTCTATCACTGATGCTGCTGTTATGATTTTTTCACCATAATCTATTGAAAGAATCACCCCAACATTTATGACTTTGTGAATATCTTTCTTTTAAGTCAGATTTTAGAACAGAAGTTTTAAGTGTATATCTGGACCAGTGATTTTGAACTGGTGTTCAGTAAGAATTTTTAAAACATACAACACCACATTGATTGAAAATGTCTGATCTAGGCCAATGCTGTACAGCTTTATGAATATTTAAAAATAGCACTAGCTGGTTTGGCTAGGTGGATAGAGTGTCGGGCTGCGGACTGAAGGGTCCCAGGTTCGATTCTGGTCAAGGGCACATCCCCGGGTTGTGGGCTCGATCCCCAGTGTGGGGCGTGCAGGAGGAAGCCAATCAATGATTCTCTCTCATCATTGATGTTTCTATCTCTCTCTTCTTCTCTGAAATCAATAAAAATATTTAAAAAAAAAGATTTAAAAAAAATTGAAAATAGTGTTAAGTTTGCTTATGCTATTATATATCTTTTCCATATCATATTTGAAGAGTTAAAGATTAACATGACTGGTATGTTTAAGAGAACTCTGCAAATATAGAGCAATCCTTGTTAGAATTATGTTGCCTTTAACATCTATAGTAGGAATTTTGTCTCAGAACGAAGTTACCAATACTTAAGAATCTGACAATATTTCAAACAGCTATAAAAACACCACTTATATAACAATGTTTGGGAGCTGTCTGTTGTGTTCTACATAATAACAGCTTCTTGTTTTATATACTGCACTTTTTGTTAAATCTAGTGACTTGGCTAATTTTTTTCTTTGCAGTTCTGAAATAACCACTGTGGTGCAATTCTTATAAAATAAAATGCCTATTAAATTATCAATCAACCATCTGGACAAAGTGGGGGAAAAGTTTAATTGATTTTCATTATGATACTAAAGAATCTGTAGGAATTTAGTCTTGTAGATAAAAAGAGTTTATGGGTTTATGATATTTCTTATGGAAAAAATTCTTTGAAAAAACAGTATATCTATATAAAGCCACCTTGTTTTATAATGAAGTATATTAGTTATTTTAATTTTAGGTGAATGATGATACAGTGAAAATGACTACAAGTTTTCTGCCTATTGTAATAGTCTGTAGTTACATTATTCTCTCCTCTCAGCATGTTTGCACCTGCATTTTATCCAAGATGTGTTGTGCACTACCCGTGGCAAGCCTGCTCAGTCCTGCCTGGTTTGCCAGACTGACAGCTGCTTACTTCCAGGAAGCCACCCTCTGGTTCTTAGTGTGTGTCACGTCCTCTCAGAGAACCACTGATCCTTGATTACTGAAAACTCCAACTCTAAGAATTCACAGTTCTTGACTCACAGAACAGCCTGGCTTGCAAAGTAAACCCTTTAGTTAATTTAGTTCAATTCAATACATAATAATTGAATGCATACCATGAGCAAGGTAAGTGCTGTGGGGCATGCAAAATAAATAATCCATATTCCCTGACATTAAGTTGCTTAATACATAGGAAAAGATATGTACTCAAATCACTAATTTAAAACATGGCTGCACACTTCCTTACTAGTAAAAAGCATCTGTACTTTTATACAAGATTCATAGTTTTATCCTCCTGAGCATCACTCTCAGCTCAGGAAACCTTTCAGATTTCTAGACTTGTATGGTCAACTGTCTATTCAGCATTACCTCAGAGATGACTTACAGGAAGCTCAAACTCAACATGCCCTGTATCAAACTCATAATCATTTGTCCTAAACTTGCTCTTCCTTCAGGGTCCCCTACCTCAGTGAATGCAAATGCAAGCGAGAAGCCTGCTAGTCACTCTATATGTCTTTATTGCCTTTGTCCTTTTGGTTCAACTTTTGCTAGCTCATTTCCCTCTGAGTTTGTGTTGGAACTCCTCAGGGACTTATCTGTAGGCCTGCTTTTCTTCTTACTTTATAGTCTCTCCTGATGGAGATTTTATTAGTGTTTCTATGGTCTATATGCTGAAGACATTCATTTTTAATGAATTAATTTTTATGTTTTTATTGATTTCAGAGAGGAAGGGAGAGGGAGAGAGAGATAGAAACACCAATGATGAGAAATCATGGATTATTGGTTATCTCCTGCACAACCTCTACTGGGGGATTGAGACTGCAACCTGGGCACATGCCCTGACCAGGAATTGAACCGTGATCTCTGGTTCATCGGTTGACGCTCAACCCCTGAACCACATGTGCAGGGTTAGACTTTCATTTTTTAAGTCATACTCTGGCCAAGAAAAACATTATTGGTGAAATATATTTAATCTCCTTAGAAAAAATACCACTATAGTTTAAATTTGATCCCCCCCCCATTTTTAAGTGGAATTCCCCCAGAATATTCCATTTATTCAAACAAACGTATTAAACACACACATTCCAAGCATTTGCTCATCACAAAAATGCCGTAAGCCAGATGTTATTATACTCTTGGGGTGAAGCAATTTCCCAGAATCAGTCATCCAGCCAGGATTTGAACTCAGGAATCTTCTGACTATAAATTCTGAGCTCTTTCCAATAAACTGCTCTTCAAACCTGTAAATCCTTTAGTGCAAAGGAAATGAACCAGGTATTAAAAAGAAAGCAATATATTTAAATAAATTCCTTATGAGGTGTGATTACATGATAGATAATTCTTAAGAAATGTAAACGATGAAATTTGCTAACGGAAGTAAGTCCATAATTCAATTTATTTTTTCCTCTCATCTTTCCACAAAGGATTTGAATTTCCTTGCAGTAGGAACAAAAAAATAAAATAGTAATAAAAAATAAACAACTGCAAGAGGGGATAGGTGAGAAAGAATTGAGAAACCTGACTGGGGAAAGATATGTTGTTAACACAATTACTAAAACTGAGCCTTACGTTTGGCTCTCCCTTCCTAGGGAGTCAAAGCAAAAGGAGAAACAAAGGCAGGTAAGTACTTCTCACTTCCTTTAGGCTTGTGCAAGTATCAGCTCAGCAAGCCCTTTCATGACTGCCTTGTTTAAAAATAACAATCCTACCCCATACCCATACTCCCTATCCACCTTTCCTACTTTTATTTTTTTTTGGAAAAAAAAATAACCCACTGATGTTTTGCTCATTTATTCACTGTTTCTCTCTCTCCCTAGTACAGTGCAAGATTAATGAGGGGAGAGATTTGTGCCTGTTTCTGTTTGTGTCTTTGTGTCCCGGGTGCCTAGAGCAGTGCCTGAAAAACAGTAGGAGCTCAATAAATTTTTTATAAATTAAATTTATTGGGGTGGCACTGGTTAATAACATAAGATTCAAGTGTACAATTCTATAATCATCTACATATTGCATTCTGTGCTCACCACCCAAAGTCTAGTCTCCCTCTATCACTGATATATTTGACTCCCTTTACTCTCTTCATCCTCCCCCAACCCTCTTACCCCTCAATAAAAGTTTTCAATGCATAAATGAGAAGCTATCAAGGGTATATGTATATGCTATACAGAAAAATGAGGAACAAATAATAAATACAGAAAATTTCTATAATACAATGACTATAATTAGTTGTTAAAGCAATTCATATTCAATATAATACAAATGGAGAAAGAAAATATCTTCAGTATATAGCCAGATGGTTAGCACAACTGAATTCTAAAATTAGTAGCCAAGGATAGAATACACAAAAACTGATTTCCAAGAAGTTAATAATTTAAACTCCAAAGGAAAAATATTATCATCCAAATATGGCAGAATCATTATAGCCTTTTCATTATATTACTATTAAACTATGTATGCATACATACTTAATAATGAAGAAATAAATTTGGTATTTTCTTCATATATTTATTATCAATTGTTTTACACAGTTGGTCATGCTAAATAGTTAATTCTCTATGAAGAAATCACTTCATTCTTGACCTTCTTTAAAATTAAAAACTTAAACTAAATGTGTTTCTACACTCCTGTGAAAATCTTGAATAGACAAAGTTGTCTCTGAAACCAATAACCATTCAACATATGGATTAAATATCCTAGAATGATATGAACAAGAAATTGGGATTTGTGTGCTAATAAGAAGTAGACATAGCTATGGAATTCTTGAAGCAGCAATACTTTGTTTTTTTGGTAGTTCTTTTAGTATCAGGTTAATTTTAGTTCTATAACTCATCAGAAAGAACTTCAAATAGAAATCAATCCTTGCTTTTCACATGCATGCAGGTCACATACACATTGAATGTATATATACAATATTACCATGAAAGGAGATTAGAATAGAATTAATATTTTCTAGTAGCATGAGACATTGTAAAGTAAGAAACGGAGTACCCTCTATCCACAAATTAATCTACTTTGTGTGGTGATTTTTAGAAATTACCTTATTACTATAAAGAAATTAAGAATAAGCAAAAAATAAAAATATGGGGTGTCTCATGAAAAACAATGCATTTTTTAGAATACTATATAGCCTTCATGGCTTTTGAGTTATTTTGCAGGTCTGTAGAAAACTGATAGCAATTCAAAATAATTCTTATCTATCCACATGTAAACAAATTCTGTTCCAGGGAAGGTTCCCTCCCCTGCCTATGGAAAGAGTCAGTAAGTTTCATGTCTATGTGTAAGTTCATTTCAACATTTTCTCCATATACTTTTTTTGTTTCTTTAATTTTCTTCTTTGAATCAGATGTAACACTTGCTGGGTCCCTCATTAATAATGAGTTAAATAAAATCCTTAATGCATGTTCATTTTACATGTAATAAGAGCTATAATATTACCTCTTTTTGCAAATAATCTCTATTATAAAAACCCCTTGGCCATGACTCCGTCACACCATAATGACCAAAGACTGGTCACCAGGAGCCTGCGTGCACTGCGAGGCGCGCGGGGCTGCGTGCATTGGGAGGCGCACGCAGTAGGGGAGTCCCGCCGCACCGGTGGGACTTGGGGGAGTCCCGCGGTAGGGTCTGGGGTCCTGGGTCTCGCGCGATTTCCCGTGGGTCTGGGTCTTCTGTGATTTCGCACACTGGGTCACTAGTCCTTTATAATCGCCATTATTAAAAATGGCTAATCTGAATTTTAACTTATGTTAGCTCTGGGTTTCATTTATTATCTTCCTATGTTCACTTCAAGAAAAGTTAAAAACAAAATTGCAAATTTAGAGTAATTACGTAGATTAATAACAGTATTCCACGACCCTATGTTCATTAGCATTTCACCTTCTTGATATTATGGTGGTTTTTAAATACAATATATCAAGGAACACAATCCTTGCCTAAATTCTTACAAATGTCTTACAAGGTTCATTAGCTCAATGGCAACTAAAACCACTAGTTTCTTTGTTGTTGATTCTGATAATAGAATATGCTCCTATTATATACAAAGTCCTCTCTCTAATTTCTGTCATGATCATTTTTTGCCACATTGCTTCAGCAAAAACATCAATTGAGTTTTTACCAACAGTATCATTTGGACAGAAGTTTTTACAGGCTCTGTACTACCTCAGATGTACCAAATTAATTGTTTGGAGCATAATGTGATCTCTACTTTCATGGAGATTATGGTTTAGTGTGAACCTGTGAAGGGGTGAATGAGAAGTGGCAGAGAATAAACACATTAACAAATAAATACTTTTAAATAGTGTGAGAGCTATAAGGAAAATAAAACAGAGTAGTGGAAAAGAGGAAGATTGTGGTGAGTTGGAGGTTTTTTCTATAGATTAGGCAGAGCTGGGATCTTGGAAAGCTAACAGTTAAGCTGATGATCTGATGCGCTGCATAGGGAAACTATGGGGAAGAAGTCCTGAGACAGAACTGAGCTGGCTTGCCTTGTGCAGTGACTGTGACTGTGATCCACAATTAGATATATTTTATTTCTGGACCCATATAAACTAAAGTTCCATGGCATGACACTCATACCATCTGTGATACATTCGAACAATTTCTATCCACAATCTGTTAAACTGATTTCATGCCCCAACACTAGCTTGGTGGTTAAGGACTCAGGCTTTAAGCATGGCTTTAAATCTGAACTCCACAATTTACTAGCTGTGATACTTCCAGTGTGTTATTTAACTTTGCTGTGCTATAGTTTTTACATTGTTAAAGTGGGGCAATATAGTATCTACTCATGAAGTTTGATATCAGATTTCCCTTCAGAAAGACTAAACCAATTTATACTTCTAACTTTAGTGTATTCTTATTTCATATACTGTTTCTCTAAACCCACACTATTCATCTTTTTAATCTTTAACAACTTGATAGGTGAATAATCATTCCTAATAGTTTTAATTAGCATTTTTAAATTTCTAGTGAGACTGACATGTTTTCCTGCTTATTGGATACTAAATGTAGTTGCAGTTTCATTTACAACACAATGTGCAAAAATATGTTAAATAAAAATTTATAATTATATAAATCTTTACCCAACCACAGCATTATATATTACATAATTTATAACATGTTTACTATTACATTTAGAACTTGTTTATCAATGCTAGTTATAGCATCCACTTATACTATTTCCCATTAAACTACATAGAACCAATAAAGAAAAAAAAGAACTTTTTGAGGAGATGAATAAAAAAATCAATGAGAATATCAGCTAGTTCTTGAATTAGTCTTTGAAATTAGTATAAACCAAAAAACATTAAAATGTGCATTCATTTTCATTTTAACCAAAAGGATTCAATACTTTATGTCATAGTTGCAAATATAGACAAATGAAACAACCAAGTATTAAAAAAGATACATATAATATCAGCCATATCTATTATTAAAAGAGTTGCCCATTGTAGTGGAAGAGTATGCCATCTATCCTATCTAATAATAGAGAAACATGGTAATTAACCGTAACTTCGCTACCCTTCCCATTGGCTAATCAGCGAGATATGCAAATTAACTGCCAACCAAGATGGCGGCCGGCAGCCAGGCAGCTGAAGCGAACAGGAGGCTTGCTTGCTCCAGTGACGGAGGAAGCCAAGGTTCCCCACCTGCTGCTGCTGGCCTCTGAGCTGCGCTCTAAGCAACTATGTTGCAATTATAGAAGCTAAACGAAGCCCAGAAACCTGCTCTCAGCCAGCCGGACCTCAGAGCTGGAGCTGAAACAGTGTTTCAATTATAGAAGCTAAACAAAGCCCAGATACCTGCTTTCAGCAGCCGAGGTCTCAGAGCTGGAGCCGAGCCTCAGAGCTAAAGCTGGCTCTCAGCTCTAGTGACAGCCATAGAAGGTAAATAAATCCCAGAATAAATTAAAAAAGAAAAAAAGCAGAAGTTGGGAGCTTCAGTCGCCCGCCAGCCTGAAAACGGCCCTAAGCCCCTCACCCAGACTGGCCAGGCACCCCAGTGGGGACCCCCACCCTGAAGGGGGTGTGACCAGCTGCAAACAGCCATCATCCCCTCATCCAGGCTGGCCAGGCACCCAAGCGGGACCCCCATCCTGATCCGGGACATCCTTCAGGGCAAACCAGCCGGCCCCCACCCATGCACCAGGCCTCTATCCTATATAGTAAAAGGGTAATATGCCTCCCAGCACCGGGATCAGCGGAGCAGCGAGGCCCCCCAGCACTGGGCTCAGCGGAGCCGTGAGGCCTCCTGGCCCCTGGAGCAGCATGACAAGGGGCAGCGCCCAAACCCCCTGATCGCTCTGCGGCTCTGTGTGTGACAGGGGGCGGGGCCACAACCTCCGTATCCGCCCTGCTCTGTTCGTGACAGGGGCAGGCGCCCCCACCCCCAATCGGCCCTGCTCTGTGCCTGATAGGGGGGAGCTCCCCAACCCCCTGATGGGTCCTGCTCTGTGCGTGACAGGGTACAGACCCCCAACCACCCTCATGGGCCCTGCTCTGTGCGTGACAGGGGCAGTGCCCCAACCCCCTGATCGGCCCTGCTCTGTGCATGACAGGCGGTAGCGCCCAAACTCCCCAATTGGCCCTGCTCTGAGCCCGACCAGGGGCTGCACCTAGGGATTGGGCCTGCCCTCTGCCACCCAGGAGCAGGCCTAAGCCAGCAGGTCGTTATCTCCTGAGGGGTCCCAGACTGCAAGAGGGCACAGGCTGGGCTGAGGGACCC
>NW_005370091.1:613749-614501 GCF_000412655.1 Myotis brandtii | reverse complement strand
CCCCCCCGCCAGTGCACAAATTTTTGTGCACCGGGCCTCTAGTATATATATATAAAAGCCTAAGCGATTGTCTGACCATTCACCTGGCAGCTATGAGGCACAATGACCACCAGGGGGCAGGCGCTTCAACCAGTAGAGGAGGGAGCTCGATTCCTCGCGGAATAGGCCTTGGGTTAGGTTGCTCCTGGGGCACTGTCAGCCTTGAATCTGCTTCACCCTCACCCAGGACCCAGAGAAGAGGGAGGAGGGAGCCTGATTCCACACAGAATCAGCCGTGGGTTAGGTTGCTGCTGGGGAGAGGGCGGGAGAGATTAACCAAAGATCTTATATGCATAGTAGAGGCCTGGTGCATGGATCTGTGCACTGGTCGGGTCCCTCAGCCTGGCCTGCAGGGATCGGGCAGAAACTGGCTCTCCAACATCCCCTGAGGGGTCCTGAATTGCAAGAGGATGCAGGCAAGGCTGAGGGACCCTACCTGTGCACAAACCAGGCTTCTAGTTTATAATTATACCAGAAGCCCAATGCCCAAAATTCTTGCATGGGTAGGGTTCCTAGGCCTGGCTGGTGATCAGGGTCGATGGGGTCTTCCGGCTGCCAGCCAGGGCCTTCCTTTGTTCCGTGCTTCCCCCTAGAGGTGAGTACACATCATAGGAAGCGACTGAACTCCCAGTCTCTGGTCAAACTCCCGAGAGGACACTTTGCATATCAGCCTTTTATATATATAGACTAGAGGCCCGGTGCACAAAAATTTG
>NW_005370091.1:601746-612339 GCF_000412655.1 Myotis brandtii | reverse complement strand
GGCAAGTGAGGCGGGGAACGTTGGAGTCTGCAGCAAGCAAGCCTCGTGCTCGCTTCAGTGCATGGCTGCCGGCCGCCATCTTGGCTGACAGTTAATTTGCATATACTCACTGATTAGCCAATGAAAAGGGTAGTGGTCGTACGCTAATTACCATGTTTCTCTTTTATTAGTGTAGATACTTGAACAACATACTACTTGTTTTTAAGAAATGAAGTCTCTGGTAACATTATCGAGTGCCTCAGATATGCAGGGCAGTACTGCAATCCCCCTTATCTGAGGAGGATTATGTGCCAAGACCCCCAATGGATACCAGAAATCAGGGATAGTACCCTATGTACACCATGTTTTTTTCCTATACATTCATACCTGTTATAAAGTTTAATTTATAAATTAGATGCAGTAAGAGATGAACAATAACTAATAATAAAATAATTAAACAATATACTGCAATAAAAGTTAGGTGAATATGATCTGTCTCTCAAAGTATCTTATTGTACTATATTCACTCTTTTTTCTGTGATGTGACATGATACAATGCCTATGTGATGAGATGAACTGAGGTGAATGACTTGGGCATTGTGACAAAGTGTTAGACTACGTATAAGGGAAACTTGAACACCAGCACTGTGATACCTTGACAGTGGATCTGATGTCCCAGATAGCTACTACATGACTAATGGCAGGTAGTTTGTACAGTGTGGAGACGCCGGTCAAAGGGATGACGTATATCCCGGGCAGGAAGGAAGAAAGACTTTGAGATATTTCATACTACTACTCACAACAATGTGAAACCTAAAACCTATGAATTGTTTATTTCTGAAATTTTCCATTTAATATTTTTGGACTACACTCGACTGAAGATAACTGAAACCATGGATAAGGGGGGAACTACTGTATGCTACCTAATAGCTTGTTTATTGAAAGTAGCCAATTCAAACATCTGTCCCAAAAAATAACTCTCCTCAATTCTTAACTTCTAGCAGTGACAAGAGCCTCTTTTGTACGTAATTACCTCTGAAATCATGGAATAGGGAACTCTAATGGCAATCAGTCTGATGAAATTTGTTAGTCACGAAAAATTAAACTTAAATTCCCTTCCTCTGTAGATGATCTGCATGTATCTAAGTAAAATTTTGATCAAGAGAATAAAAAACAAAAATAAATTTATTTCATATTAACTGGAAGAGGGAATAAAAAATGTGAAACACAGATGTTAGATAAAAATTATATCAAAGGTAGTAGAAGTAAAAAATCACAAATGAAATTGAATTTTCTTAATATGTGTTTACATATTATGTATTAATAATTTTATCCTTCATTTTCCAAAAAGTTCAAAACATATTCACCGTGATTTTTCTTTGCTCAGAATTTTGATAAGCTATAGTTGTTGCCACAAGAGAATAGCAACAACAAATAAAGCCAATCACTTCTTTCTATGCCAAGATAAGGCATAGCTGCCAATGAGGTTAAATGGAAAAAAACACTGGATATGGGAAAAGATTAGATCAGAGGAGAGAAAGTATCTTTTGTTTCAAGTTTATTAGAAATTCAATTTCTCTGCTCAAATAAAACTAATCCTTGACTGTCTTATCAATTCCCCTAAACACACACACACACACACATCACTTAATGAACCAAAACATGACTAGTTGGGACTCAAGGTTTTTGAAGATACCAATATGTGGCTGCTACTGCAAGATAAGATTGTAACTACAGAGAAGACAGAAACTAAAGACACTGTGGCAAAGGCTTAAAGAAGACTTGAATAAGGATATAGAGTTTCTCCTTAGGCCTCTTAGGGCAAACCTAATGTCATGGTACATTTAGTTTTCCCTTTAACATTGCTTTCACACTTATTTTGAACAAGAAATTAAAAAATAAATTGGACAGAGGGTGGGTATTCTTTTTCCTAGCAAGGATCAGTGACCTACAATAAAAAAATCAACTGAAAATCTACACAAAAAGCAACATAATGTAGGCTGGTAGGTTAATTTTTAATTTTTTTAAATCCTCACTTGAGGATATGTTTTTTTTTTTTAATTTATTTTGAGAGAGAGAAACATCGATTGGTTCCTCCTATATGAGCCCCAACCAGGATCAAACCTGAAACCTATATATGTGCCCTGAATGGGTATTGAACCCACAACCTTTTAGTGTATGGGGTGATGCTCCAACCAACTGAGCCACCTGGCCAAGGCAGATTAAATTTTTTTAGATAAATATAAAATATCATATAATTTTTAGATTAGGAAATCTTAATGTATTTTTCAGTAAATAAATATTTATTCTTGAAATCTGAAAATTATATATATTAAAATTATGGACAAAAAAGGGGTTCAAATGGAAAACAACCTCACAGAATGATCTGATCATAAATTCCTAACTGGGAAGGTCATGGTGGGTAGTCATGCTCCAGGCATATAACTTCTTTATTTTTGCCTAAAGTGAGCCCTGTCCACTGTTTTTGTGCATCTAGGTTATCACACCTTTGGAATACCCACTTTCAGATCCCTCCTTCTAAAGAAATGGTCACCCAATGAGAGAACGTGTAATCCAATCCATGTGTGAACACACGAGTTTAGCTATTCTGTAATTTGATCCCTACCTTTCTCCCACCTTCATGTTTTACATTTCCTCCTTAATCTCAAATGCATAAAAGAAACTGCAAACTTTTTCTCAGCAGCATTTTTTTTTCCTGTTGAGATCGTGCTTCTAGGTATATTCTCTGTTTGGCTCAAATAAGTTACTATAAAAATTCTCTACCAGTTTGGATAGTCTTACATCTACAAAATTCAGTACTGTCATGTGGTTGGTTGATAGGAATAGGAAGGGAACCAGGGGAAAAGATATACTTTTCTGTGTATAAGATGCCCTCATGTATAAGACGCCCCCCACTTTTCCAACCCAAAATTAAGAAATCAATATTTTAAACATTTTGCTGGTTTTCCTCTTAAGGCCTTCTTCCTTTTTGGCATCTTAAGGAGTTGTTCTTCCTGTTTTCTCCACTGTCTGATCATATACTCAGTGGGAGGAGGTCCAAATTGTCTCTCTGCAGCTCTGTTTCCATGTTCTTTTGCATAGCTGATTACATTCAGTTTGAATTTTGCAGAGTAAGACAATTGCTTATCAGTATTTAGCTTTTTATTTTTTGACAGCTTTATGGGCTCAGAACACTCCAGTCCCTGTTGCATCTGCACATTCTCTACCTCCACCTCCAATCATGGCATCAGCTGACATTGTAACAATAAGGCTCGTGATTGGAGGAAGCCTGTTTGACAAGGTATGGTCTAATGATTTTAGAAAAAAAATAGCGTCTTATACATGGAAAAATATGGTAGGTCTCTAATATTCATTGAGGGCCTACTGTATGTTGGCATTTTATATACAAAATGTCACTGAATTCACATAAGAACTTTAAGAAGTGAGTAGCATTATACCTATTACAATGATAACATTCTCTAAGGCAGTGATTTTTAATTGGTATGACACAAGAATCTTTAAAATATGCAATATCTGACTATTTAACCAGGGGCACTGATCTCTTTTACCTTAGACTGTCGGATGAAAAAATGACAGCAGCCAACACAACAATAGCTGTCTGGTGTGAATGAATCAAAATCATACCTATTTTTTTTTTTTTTTGGCAAATGGGCCAAAAAAATTTTTTTGTTGTTGGTCACAGAATTTTAGTAATTAGTTTACATGTGCCATGAGATGAAAAGATGGAAAATTGCTGCTCAAAGGGATTAAGTAATTAGTATGACAAGGCTAATAAAGTAGTAAAGCCAGGATTCAAACTTGAAACTGTCATACTCCATCACCTTTTTTATTGTCCCATAATTCTCCACTTCTTCAGGGGAGAGGATGTAGTGGGGAGGAGATGTATGGAGAAAAAGAGAAAGTGGCTGAGAAGAATAAAAGACAAAGAGAGAAAGAGACACTCAATAGAGATAAAACGGAGATGAGTAGCAAGAAAGGGGTGGAAAAGATTTGAGAGAGAGAGAGAGCGCAAAATAGAGAAAGTTGCATGTGAGGAGCTGCTAGAAGAAGGGATGCAAAAAAAGATCAGTTGGGAGACTACCTCTTTGGAATGTAGACTTCAAGAAAATACACAATTTTTACATATGTATTGGAATATCTATTAGCAGAGGAATTATTCTTGACAAGTGAAAGCACTATAACCCTAGTACATTTTGAACAGGGTTTCCCAACTTTGGCACTATTAACATTTTGAGTTAGATAATGCTTTGTTGAAGGGAATGTTGTGTGCATTATAGGATGTTTAGCAGTATCCCTAGACCCTACGTATTAGATGCCAGTGCCACCCCAGCAGTCTTAACAATCAAAAACCTCTTCAGACATTGCCAAATGTCCCCTATGAGCTAAATTGCCCCAGTTAAGAACCACTGATATAATGATTAAAAAATGAACAAAAAAATGCCTACCATATGCAAAATTACTCTCTCAGTTACTATAGTGACTGGACATCCTTGAGAACAATATGAGATTAAGTTTAGGGCCGAATTCATCTAAACTCATAGCTCTTGTTACAGTATTGCTTGCAAGCTGCATTAAAAGGAAGTGTATCTAGTTTTGAACTACACATTCTAAGGGAGGGCAGGAGATTTGTCAGTGACTGTTTACCCATCATGTAGGAGAGCTCTTTCTATATATGAAAAAACACTGGCTTTGGAGCTTGGAGACCTGCATTCTGGTCTGCTTTAGTACCACTTAGTTGTAGAACCTAGAACAAATCTATATATCTCTATGTCTATCTCTCTACCTCTATCTCTATCTTTATCTCTATCTCTATATCTCTACCTCTATTTCTATCTCTATATCTATATAATTTATATCTATATATCATTACAGAGAGTACGATGAACACAGTGGTTTGTCTTGCTTGTCCTCTAGTCCTTTGCCACTCAGTGTTGGGAGCTTGTTAGAGATGCAAAATCTAAGGCCTCACCCCAGATCTATGAAATCACAATCTGCATTTAACAAGAGATGATTTGTATGCAAATTAAAGCTGAGGAGAACTGTTCTATTCCACCGTCACTTTCTAACTGCAGAGTCTGCAAAACCTAAGAGGGGCATTTTTCAGGTTTCTTTCAGCTAGAGTTCTGGTTGAAAATTGGGTCCAAAAGCTAATTTACATGCTAATTATGTGTTAGGAGCTGCTGTAAGCACTTTACATATATTATTAACTCATGTAATTCTCCCAACAATCCTGATGTTCATACAACTATGAGTCCATCTATATAGATGAAGAAATTGAAGGATGAAAAGTTAACTTGCTTAAATATCTATGAGCCAGCATTGATCTGAGAGTTCCAGGCATTGTAAAAAGCAAAAAAACAGAAATGAAGCATTACCATTTGAAAAGAAGCAAAATCAACCTTGTTTATACACTGGATGATTATATACCTAGAAGATACAAAAAGTCAAATCTAAGAGTTAATAGTATTTATTAATTTAAAAAATTCAGAAAGGTAGCTAGTTAAAAACTATATAAGAACCAATAGCTAGAAACCAAGAGCAAAATCATAATGCGGAAAAAAAAATCCTTTTCATAATACCAACAAAAATATAAAAGTTTAATAAAGACTTTAGTATTCATAATTATTTTAAAGGATTGTAAAGCCAGGGAGAAAGTGGGTTATTCAATGATTAGGGAAAAAAAATAGAAGATTAGCTCCATACCTCACATTATACATTAACCATTCTAAAATGATTATATGCATAGGTAAAAAAACACACACATACAGAGAGAGAAAGAGAGAAAGAGAGAGAGAGAGAGAGAGAGAGAGAGAGAGAGAGAGAATTGGTGGGTATTTAACTAACTGTCGAATTAAAAAGAATGCTCTAAACCAGTGGTCGGCAAACTCATTAGTCAACAGAGCCAAATATCAACAGTACAACGATTGAAATTTCTTTTGAGAGCCAAATTTTTTAAACTTAAACTATATAGGTAGGTACATTGTTATTAACCTAATTAGGGTACTCCTAAGGCTTAGGAAGAGCCACACTTAAGGGGCCAAAGAGCCGCATGTGGCTCGCAAGCCGCAGTTTGCCAACCACGGCTCTAAACAAATATATATAGATACCTTGTATATATGTGGAGAGAGTACTGTGTTTATATGTGAGTGTGGGTGATGTGTATGAAATTACCAAAAAAATTCCTTTAGCTAATAAAAGTGTATTGGATTTCTAAATCCAAAACATCATAAACAAAGTTATCAAGTAAACAGCAAACAGAAAAAATTATTTATAATCAATGTGAAATAAGGGATAAATACAATGCCAAAAGGAAAATGGTCAAAGAATATTACCGGTGTGGCTCAGTGGTTGAGCATCGACCTATACACCAAGAGGTCACTGGTTTGATTCCCAATCAGTGCATGTGCCCAGGTTGTGGCCTCTATCCCCTGGGGGAGGGGGAAAAGGGGGAGAAGAGAGGAGGGGATGTGGGAGGGCATGTGGGAGGCGGATGATCAGTGTTTCTCATCAATGTTTCTATCTCTCTCTCTTCCTCTCCCTTCCTTTGTCTCTAAAATCAATAAAAACATATTAAAAAAAGAAATAGAAATGTTTATATATATGAAATACAAATGTGTGTATACACACACAGGGGTGGGCAAAAGTAGGTTTACAGTTGTGAGTTGTCTTATTATTGTATTTTTTTTTGTATTTATCTTTTTCTATATAAACTATAATCCTACTTATGCCCATCCCTGTACATGGTTTAGAAAACCTCTACAGCAATGTCTTACAACAGTAAGATAATTTTTGCCTAGGAAATTGGCCAAGATTAATTTATAAATTATGTTGTTCGTTGCTGGCATGGATGGTTTCCAATCAGCACTCGAATATACCAATGATAGAAGTATACATTGCTGTAACCTTTCTTGAATGCAATGCTTTAGGATGCTTTGAAAGGCTTCAGAGTTTGACTCATTGACCTAGTTCTTTCACTTCTAGGAATTTATTCCAAAGTAGAACTGTGAGGATTTACAAGCAAAGACTTTCATGACAACATTATTTATAAAAGGAAATTTAAAGCAACGTCAGTGTGCTGTATTGGAGGAGTAAACTATTAGGCAGCCCTAGATATAATTTTTAAAAACAATTTTTGATAACATGGAAAAAAATGACAAAATATGCTAAGTAGATAAAACAAGATACCAAATTCAAATACTACATTAAAACATGTTAAAAACATATCCCTGTGTATATATACACATATGCACATACATAAAAATATATTAATGCAGTAGTACCAAATTTTTATATTTTACAACAAAATATTCCTCAGTGTGGGATTTCAAATGCTTTTGTTTTCTTCTTTAGATCTTTCTATATTTCTACATTTTCTGAAGTACACATTACTTTGCTAATCATAAAGACCTTAAGGCTAAAGATCAATCTAAGGATCATGGGACCTCTCTAAGCTCTAGGTAAGCAAGGCTGGGAACTACTGCATCTAAGTGGATGCCACTCACATTACAGACGTCTAATAAATGGACCGGAGAAGGTTAGCCTTCCAGCTGTGCAACAGGGCAGAGACTCTTGTACAACAAGGCCCTCACAGTTGTAAACATATTTAGATCATCTCTCATGCACACAATTACCAACACACATGTAGGGTAACTGTGCCCTGCCTTCAGTTCCTTGGGCATTTTGCCTCTCTCCCTAGCTTACTTCTCTGAGAGGCCCGACTCCTACTTCATCTAGAGACTTGGTCCATTCTTTAAAGTCCTTCTTTCCTAGGATACTTGATTTTAATCAGGCTTCCTTTGTCAACCATCCTACCTGGAAAGACCTAGGCCAAAAGGGCACAGGAACCTTAGTTTTCTCTCAGATGGAGTGGCATCTAATGACAAATTGTAAAAAACCGAGGCTGACAATATCTCAGTTATTAAAACACCTATATTAATACCAACATTTCAGTATTACATGAAGTAAACACCAAAATACATAGACACTTTGATCTGGTATAATAACCTTGAGCCAAAGATTTGTGTAGTCAAATCTGATGCAAGAGCCTTCCAGGTTGAGGGAAGGTTATGAGCCTTTCAGAAAAAAAGAGGAAAGAAAAATCAGTGAAGGAAAGGATGTATGTAGAGGAGCCTTCAGCCTGGGGAAGAAATTCACTTCATCAACTTATCAGATAAGAGCAAAACTCTGTGAAGGGGCTGACAAAAATCACTGCAGATCTGGAGGAGCAGAAGGCAGGTGCCTTCCGGAGCTATTGCGGTAAAGAGCACCCCAGCATAGCCCTGACCCAGATATAAAGGAGCTGCCACTGCTGCTGCCACCACTGCAGCCAGTTCTCTCCCAGTGTCCACGGGCCACAAAGACTCTGGAATGCCAAGTGATTGAGCTAAGCAGAAAGGACAGGAAGAAAACCATCTCTGCCTCATTTCCAGCTAATTAGTTGTGATTCTGTTTCTGTTTATATCATTGTTTCTATGGAAAAGTTCATTTAAATTCTAAATAACTAGTTTACAAACCAAGTTTTCAAAAATATTCCATCTGTAATGTAAAGTCAGTGTGTCCTTAAAAACACACACATCATCTCCCTAAAGAAAAGCTAAATGAAACAACTCCGTAGGGTATGTTTTATAGTTGTTAATTTCATTTCTCTTTCCTTCATATATCTTCATATCTGTAGCTACCTCTATCATTAATGCAAGGCAGTGCATACAAAATTTTAAATTTCATTTACAGGAGCTAAAATAAAGCTAGAAAAGAAGCCTTTGTAATAATATTACCAAAAAATGATTGATCACAAAAGCTTGCTCCTTGCACCAATGGGTTGGGTTGAACCAGGTTTGTTGTTGTATATTTTTGACTTCTTGGTAAGAAATTCTTCTTTGGTGCTGATAGAGGAGGAAATGCATAGCTCAGGCATTATTTTCAATTACTGTGTATGTAGGCTTAGAGTACAGAAATCAATCCTGTGATAAAAATAACATTTTCGAAGGAGTACAGGAAAATGAATTTCCATGACATGCAACGGAAGCAGCAGGTATGCAAAGTGATATATGTTTTCTAGAAATATGTTTCATTCTTTCTTTTGTTTCATGCTTTTTCTTTGTACCTTAGGCAGCTCTGGCAAGACCAGAGCAACTGACAATTCACAAAAGCTTACATAAAGTATTTTATTTTTATTTATCTTTTTATTGATTTCAGAGAGAGGAAGGGAGAGGAAGGGAAAGACAGAAACATCAATGATGAGAGAGAATCATTGATCGGCTACCCCCTACTGGGGATCGAGCCAGCAACCCAGGCATGTGCCTGACCCGGGATCAAACCGTGACACCTCCTGGTTCATAGGCTGACGCTTAATCACTGAGCCACACCGGCTGGCCTAAATGAAGTATTTTACATGCTCTCTTACAACCATTTGAAAGTTTACTTTGGGAACCGCAGCTCAAATGCACCACAAACCCCTACTTCCCCCACTCCTCCTCCCCTGCCTTCCTGTTGCCCTCTTCTTCACGTTTCCAGCTCAACAACTAAGGTAAGAGGAAACTAAGCCCTTTAGCTACTGAGTTATGATGCAACTAATGGGGAAAACTACCAGGGAGAGACTGGCTACCAATGCTTTGCTTCAGTCACCATCTCTTATCCTATCTAATAAAGAGGGAATATGCTAATTGACCTTCACATCATTGCAAAGATGGCAGCACCCAGTCCCCTCAGCACCCCCCTAGGGCTGGCCCGAGGCCCAGGCAAGCCTTGGATGGCGGCTGCCCAGCTGCCCAAGGCTCAGGTAACCAAGGCCACCCGAGGCTCAGGTAACCAGGGCCAGCAGAGGCTTGCGCTACTGGCAGTGGCAGCAGCAGAGGTGTGATGGGGCATCGCCTTCCCCTGATTGCTGGTCGCCTCCCGCCCCTGAGGGCTCCCAGACTGTGAGAGGGGGCAGGCCGGGCTGAGGGACCCCCCTCCAGTGCATGAATTTTCATGCACCGGGCCTCTAGTATTGTCATAAAGATGAAAACTTACACTTCCATATGGTGAGCAAGCCTAATGCTAAGACATATCCTGTGTGTGCCAGGCACTGTTATTCTGTGTCCTGAGTAAAATATCGGCACACTAGAAGTTATACGTAATCTCTTAGTGTATTTAGTGATAGTGGAGTTTGCGAAACGTTACAACACGGACAGATGGAGAAGGAAAATGAGAGGAGACAGGTGTGGATTCTCCCAACAGCACAGGCTGTAGTAAAGGCAAGTCATGATTTGAATTCCTGTTCCTTAATGCGATTCTGAAAGTTGGCTTATTTCTCCTATTTTTGAACGTCTAATCGTATTTGCTGGTGAAAATTCATCCCACGTGTAGTTCAGTTTCTCGGATTAAATTCCTGGCCACATGTTGACCATATCTGATGTGCTATAATGCCTTTGGTACCCGTCGGAAGCGAATTTCCCGATTCTTTTACTTTTAAAATGAAGTTTAGCTCTTGTGCTCACGGGAAGGATTGCTCTCGGGAAGTCCCTGTCAAGACCTGGATGGCAGTATCGCTGCTGCCCGCGCCTCCGACACCGGGAGCTGGGGAGACACCCGCAGACACACACCCCCCCCGCC
>NW_005370091.1:594759-600984 GCF_000412655.1 Myotis brandtii | reverse complement strand
GGTGGGGCCCTGCGGGGGCGGGGTCCACGGGGCGAGTGGAGAGCTGAGCGAGGGTGCGTGTTTTCGCGCGTTTGTGAGAGCGACTGTCTACGTTAGCAGACTGTGTGTGTGTGAGTATAAGAGGCTGCATGTACATAAAGTGTGAGAGATTGTGTAAGAGACTGTGTGTGTATGTGAGAGAGAGAGAGCGATAGTGAGTTACAATCCAGTGGGGTCCCCTGTTCTTGCCTGACACCTGGACTGGGGGTGTTGGGGGGTCTGAGAGGGGATGTGCTGCTGGCTGCCAGGCGGAGTAGCGGTCCATCCTTTCCGAGTAATACTTCCCTGTGTTGTTCCTTTTGTCTCCTCTCTAGTACCCTTTTGAAGTCTGTGTCTTTGTTTCTCTTTTGAGTGCTTCCCTGGTGTGTGTTGGTTGTTGGAGCCTTGGGAGCATTTGGTGGTGTAGCTGTCTGCCTTTATGTGTATTTCTACAAAAGGGTAAGAATAGGTATCGCTCAGTGGATGGTAAGGGGGACGCAACTAACTTATAACTCCTTTTCTTACTACCTGTGATATTGTGGTTTATAGTAAGTATACATTTGCTCTTCATCCCCGTTTCTGGCACAGAACCCTTCAAACCTTGGAATTTCCTAAGTGAGGAGAGTGATAAAGACGCTTTTTGTTACATTACTGAGGTGACTTTTGAAAAGCCCCTAGGGCAGTGGTTCTCAACCTTGGCTGCACATTAGAATCACCTGGGAATCTTTTTAAAAACCTGATTTCTGGGCCTCATCCTCCGGAAATTGTTTCTTTGTTACTAATGTTGTTGCCCCACCCCATAACAAAGAAACAGAATTTCCAGAGGATGAGGCCCAGAAATCAGGATTTTAAAAAGATTCCCAGGCGATTCTAATGTGCAGCCAAGGTTGAGAACCACTGCCCTAGGCAATGTAAGGATGGAAGTACCAACCCTGCGATTGGAGGGTTGGAACTTTCAGTCCCACTTCCTGACCTCTGGGGAGTGGGAGAGAGAGAGGAGCTGGCAGTTGAATCAATCACTTAGAGGCAATGATTCAATCAATCATGTCTGTGTAAGGAAGCCTCCATAGAAAGCCAAAAGGACTGGGGTTTGGAGAACTCTTGGGTTGGTGAACACATGGAGTTGTGGGGGGAGAGGCACTCCCAGAGAGACCCAAGAAGCTGTGCCCCATTCCACGTCCCTCACCCTCTACCTCTTCATCTGGCTGTTCATCTTCGTTCTTTATCATAGCCTTCATAATAAATTGGTAAAAGTAAGTAAATGTTTCTCTGAGTTTATTACATTTTGAGAACAGACCAAGGAGAGGGCACTCTTTGCTTTGGTTGCTGTGTCCAGACCCTGACCCCCTCTGGGAGTTTGCCTCAGAACGCTGACCATTTTCCGGTCCCAGGAATGGGCTGAGCTGTTTGTAACATCACAGAAGATTAGCCACCTTGTTATGGGACTTGGAGCTCCAGAAGGCTGGACTGCAGACCCTTCCCTGCCCTTCCCATGTCACACTTGCAGCTCACAGCTGCATGTAGTTATCTTCTCCCTTGCCATATACAATCAGCCAATTGGCTCGGGGTCAGAGCAGGCTTTCCAGGCTCCCCATTCTGCCGGCATGATTGGAATAAACGCTCATATATGATTCAACCCTGCCTCTGCGTAATTTGGCTCAAGGAGTGACAGGCAACCTCGGACCTGTTGTGTACAGTATCAAGGGCTCCTTTTTCCCCCATATCTTCACCAACACTTGTTGTTTGTGGATTTATTGATGACAGCCATTCTGACAGGTGTGAGGTGCTAGCTCATTGTGGTTTTAATTTGCATTTCTCTGATGATTAGTGACATTGAGCATCTTTTCGTTTGTCTATTGGCCATCTGTATGTCCTCTTGGGAGAAGTGTGTATTCAGGTCCTCTGCCTATTTTTTTAATTGGAGATTTTATATATATATGTGTGTGTGTGTGTATGTGTGTGTGTGTGTGTGTGTGTGTGTGTGTGTGTGTGTTAAGATGTGTGAGTTCTTTATAAATATTAACCCCTTATAGGATCTATCATTAGGAAATATCATCTTCCATTTAGTAGACTGTCTTTTCATTTTGCTGATGGTTTCCTTTGCTGTGCAAAAACTTTTAAGTTTGCTGTAGCAAAAACTTTTAAGGTTGATGTAGTCCCATTTGTTTATTTTTCTTTTGTTTTTTTAAGGCACATTTGAAGTTCTCCCTCTTTTGGCTTGTGTGTGATAACTTGGTAATCAAGAAGCTGTGCACTCTTCAATCACGTTAGCGAGTGAACAGAAACTCCTTGTGTACATGAGAACTCTGAAGGCACAGAATATATATGAGAGAGCAGGTAGAAGGAGTATATAGAGCTTAGCTTTCTTCAACTAAGGGGACAAGTCTTACAGAAGATCTTTAGTCTACACTGTATGGCCTTTTGGCAATTCAGGCTTCTTCCTGATAGTTTGAAAAGTGTTATTTATTCAGTTATTTAGCAGGTACGTAATTATTGAACAGCAGTAGGCATCAGACCTACATCTAGGTCCCTAGTCTTATGAAGCTTCCATTTCATTCTCTATTGAATTCTATTTTGCTTCTCCTGGCAAAAACCAAAAACTTTCACCCAAGGGTGACCAGAATCCTTTGATCCCATCCTAGGACAAATGTCAGAGCCTTTTCTTTTTCTTAGTTTTATCTGCCTTTTATTTCGTGAATAAGTTTCTCTTTGAACTGTTATTCTTTTGTTCACAGAACTTTGGTCTTTCCTGAAGATTTAGGGAATCACCTCTTTTAAAAAATCTAACAGCATCACTCTGCACAGAAAAAAACCCAAAACATTATTTAATTACATGACAGGTAACACAATTTCAAGCACACCTTAAGGGAGGAGAGGGCTGTTTTCACTCTCCTGCACAATATGAATAACATACACAGAAAGCTATTACTGCCAGTTTCCTATGGGAAATATAGGATTGTTATTACCTAGGCAACTATAACACATTGGTATCAAACTGTCTGTAGTTTAGTTGTAATTTTATTAGTATATTTGCCTTGTGTTTTCCCAGGAATAATAAGTGGCAAGAAACAAAAGAAAGTATAAGGAGTGGTCTTTGTAATGCAAATGGCTCATTTTTAGTAGCTGTGAGAACAAAGACTTTTAATCTTTCAATTTTACACCTTTAATATCTTATTTTAAATCTTCAACCATGTTTATTTGTACACTAGGGGCCCAGTGCATGAATTCTTGCACCTTGAACTGTGGGCCTCGAGGCTGCGGTGGGCACAGGGGCAGGTCTCGGCCCATCCTCTGCATGCCCACCCGGCCCCTCCCACCGCAGCCCCCGGTCCCCTGTCTGCCGGCAGCCCCACTCCCGCTGCCACTGCTCCACGCGCTGATAGCACTGGCCCCGCTGGCACCCGCTGACTGCGTGGAGTGATTGGGGCCGGTACCAGCAGCAGGTGTGAGCTGGGCCAGTGTGGTCAGCAGGTGTGAGCAGCAGCTGCTGCCCTGATTGCCCCTCAGGAGCAGGGGGAGGTGGAGAATCCCTCAGAGGCGATTGGGGCTGGCAGCAGTTGCTCACACCTGCTGACAGCACTGAGCGATTGGGACCAGCACCTAGCGCCAGCAGTGGGTGCGAGCAGCTGCTCCAGCACCAGCAGTGGGTGCGAGAAGTGGCTGCTGGCCCCTGATCGCCCCTCAGGAGCAGAGGGAGGTGGAGAAGCCCTGAGGGGTGATTGGGCCGGTGCCAGGCACTGGCAGCTGGTGCGAGTGGGGCTGGCACCAGCAGCAAGTGGGAGCGCCGGGTGGAACCTCAGCATATGGGAACAAAGAATTTTCAGTAACCACCAGAGGCTCACCTGATGACAGCAACTGGTGCCCTGCCTTGGTCTGGTGCCCCTGCTCACCTGCTCCACCATCCCACCATGGCCGATGCCCACCATGTTCCGGGCTCTGCGGCCTGCTGCCGATGCCTGCCATCTTCCACATGCATCCCCTGGTGGTCAGTGCATATCATAGTGACTGGTTGTTCGTTTGTTCTGCCATTTGGCCTATTTGCATATTAGCCTTTTATTATATAGGATCTTCCCAGAGGGAAAAAAATGAACAAATCAGAGTGATCTGTACTTATTTAGTAATATAATCTTAGAAAAACAAATGCAGTTATTTGTGTAAACTATGCCAAACTTCATTTTTCAGTTTGCTTTTTGACATACTATGATGTTATTTTATTATATGATTCTTGTGCTTTAATTTTTGCTTCTTATGGTGAATTAGAAATTTTTAGGATGAAAGAGGCAGGTTTAGGGAATTTTTAAAATTAAGGGGGTCCAGGAAAAAAAACACAGGGCTACAGAGTTGCAAAAGGTTAAATTTCCATAAGACAGGGAGCAGGGAGCCAGCAGAAGTTACATTTCCATAATACAAGGAAGTTGGGGGAGGCAGCAGTTACATTTCCATAAGACAAGGGAAAGACAGAAGTTACAGTTCCCTAAGATAAGGGAACTGGGAATAGCCAAAGGTCTATATTTACAAAATAAAGAAGGAGGGCCTCACATGTCTCATGTGAGATTTGATCTTTGAGCTCAGGAGTTGCTATAGTGACCAAATCAAAGGGGAATAGCGGCCAATCAGAGGGGATATCGAGGCACAAAAACTGCAGCCTTTATAAACCTAGGAAAAAGGAACTCGGTGGGACTCTTCTCCTCCCCCTCACCCCCACATGAAGAAATTTGTTCTTCAATAAATTTCCACCTGGAGAGAAACCAAGATGGCGGCATAGGTAAACACCTGAAATTGCTGCCTCGCACAACCACTTCAAAAATACAACTAAAAGACAAAACGGACATCATCCAGAACCACAAGAAGGCTGGCTGAGTGGAAATTCTACAACTAGAAGGAAAGAGAAAAGCACATTGAGACTCAGAGGAGGTGGGGAAGTGAAGTGCAGAGGTACGCAGGCACACGCGGAAAGGGCTGGCAACTGAGGACGCGGTTGTCTTTTTCAATCGGGAGGCAGTCTCAAGCTCCCGACTGCTTTGAACTCCAGTTCTGGGCAAGTCTCTGGGCCAGACTCATACAGTCTGGCATTGGGCAGAACTCGAGGGCGGCTTTCTCTCAGAGGTGCTTGCAGCGATTACCGGGACACTGAGACCTGGGGCCTCTTAGGGATGGGCTGAGGATCAGCCATAGCTGTTTGCTCCACCCTGTTGATTCCCTGAGACCCTGCCCCACCCAAGCTGTGTGCATAGGCTTTTGCATATGAATGGCCTGGCCCTTTGCTATCTAAAATTACCTAACAATCTGTAGCTGGGTCAGAGAGACCCAGAACATCCGAAAGAAGGCCCAAGGCCCCACAGCTGCTTGCATTGCGTCACAGCTGGGCCTCATCTGGGCATCTCCAAACCCCAAACAAAGAAAAGGAATTTGCAGATCTCTCCGTACCTCCTGCTGGGTAGCCTCAGGCAGAGGCTAAATTAACACCTCCTTAGAGATCCAAGAGCCAGTGTACCCAGTGGTCAGATTGGGACCATCCAGATTACAACTCCTCAGATCCATAAGGGACACACTCAGGGGGCAGACTCAGTGAGCACCAAAGCCCCACTGAAGCAAGTCTTGCCCCATAAGGGTGTATTCAGCACAGAAGTTCTCCCACTGTAGACACAGCTGAATCTCACAGCCAATTGGCCTGGAGGTCAATTCCTCCCAGTGATACCTACAACAATCAAGGCTTAACTACAACAAGACTGTGCACAAAGCCCACAAAGGGGTGCACCAAGAGTGTCCACCTCAGGTAATTAGGGAGGCTGAGCCACTGGGTCCTATAGGACAACTAGCACAGAAAGCCACTCTATCAACACAGGGAAGCATAAAAAATGCAGAGACAGCCCTGGCTGGCTTGGCTCAGTGGATAGAGTATCAGCCTGCGGATTGAAGTGTCCCAGGTTCGATTCTGGCCAAGGACACATGCCTGGGTTGCGGGTTTGATCCACAGTCGGGGGCATGCAGGAGGCAGCCAATCAATGATTCTCTCTCATCTTTGATGTTTCTATCTCTCTCTCCTTCTCCCTTCCTCTCTGAAATCAATAAATATATTTTTTTTAAAAAAAGAAAGACTTTAAAAAAATGTGAAGACAAAGAAACAGGTCACAAATGACAGAAATGGAGGAAAACAAACTACTGGATATAGAGTTCAAAACCACGGTTATAAGGTTTTTCAAGAAT
>NW_005370091.1:568983-594037 GCF_000412655.1 Myotis brandtii | reverse complement strand
GGTAAGGGCAGAGGGTGGAGTGGGAACTGGGTGGAGGGGAGCTATGGGGGGAAAAAAGAGGAACAACTGTAATAATCTGAACAATAAAGATTTAATTAAAAAAATAAATGTCCACCTTTGCTATACCATCTTTCATCCGTAGATTCATTTTTCTAGTCTGACGGACAAAGAGCCAGGGAGCCATCCTGCCCAGGGGAACACTGCATGTTCCAGTCCAAAAATCCCATATCAATGGGATTTTTTAAAATCTTCTTTGTCTTATCTGTTTAGCAGAGCTGTTGGTATGGAACATTATTTTTTTGAGATATTTGGAATCTTAATAAAAAAATCCCAGGAAAAAGTATGGTTTCTCAATAACATATGATATTTAAAGGAAAAGGAACTTATTTGAGAACCTTTACTTCCTTTAGCATTCCTTCAGTTTCAAGAAGCTATATCAGAGAGATGTTGAACCAATACTTGCTCAGTGTTCTCTAGCCTTTCCAGAGAGTCCATTCTGATTCTGAGAAGGAGAAATATGCCTGTCTTCTTGGAGTTAATTTTTATCCTCTCTGTGAGTAAATTATAAGGATCTTATTGGCTTTAGTAAGCAATTCATGAAGTGAGCAGGATGCAATCTAACAGAAAGGAGCTCCAAAGAATTATACAATTCAAAGTGGCTTTTTTTTTTAAGGCCAAAGTCAGCAGGAAGAAGTAAGTTTTACTGGGTATTTGCTGATTGGTTAAAGCAGGGTTACATCCCTTATATGGGAGCAAAGGGAAATCTTGGAGCTGGGTAACTTGTGTTCAGTTAGGCAAGCACTGATTGGTTGACTCAGACCATTCCTTTTTGGGAGAGCTAGCATAGAAACTTGGTTAAGTTTTGAGTTGTTAATGTGGGGTTTACCATGAGTGACTCAATTTTGAGCCTAGTCCGGTCACTTTAACACTGTTTTATTCCCTTTCTCTCTGGTGTGATTTCCTTGTATCTTTATGCACTGCTGAGTTCTCTTCCTCTGGTAGGAATGTAGATGGAGTTGTGTTTTAGTAAAAAAAAAAAAGTTGCAAAGACTATTCTAACTCAGAGAGAGAGAGAGAGAAAGAGAGAGAGAGAGAGAGAGAGAGAGAGAGAGAGAGAAAGAAAATGTAGACATGTAAACAATTATAAAGTGCCACTTAATATATATTAGCAATTTTTAAAATCTTGAATAAAACCTAACTTGGACAATGCCTTAGGGAAATGGTTAAACTCAGTTATTGCCAGTAGCGCTGCAAACTGATGACATTCTTTTGTCAGTACATATTTAGAAAATCATACCCAAAATATCCATACCCTTTGGCCCAGTAACCCCAGACCTAGGAGGAAAAGCTGTTTGTATAAAGATGTTCAAGGCAAAACTATGGTGAAAAGTTGAAAGAAGCTTAAATGCCCTCCAGCAGGAAATGGCTGAGTAAACTATGGTATACCAATGCAATTAAATGTGTAAGTCCTTAAATGGTAATGATGAAGATTATGTATGGATGTGATAAACATTTTTAAGTGAAAAAGTACAGCTTGATAGTAGCAGTCAGCAGAGCCACTTAGTTATCCTGTATCCCGGGAGCTAGGAAGAGAAAAAGAGTAATACAGACTTAGCTTAGGGAATAAGTGTGACAAAAGTAAAATTATGTGAACATATTGAACAAATTCAGAAGATATGTTTAAAAAAATTCTGGATGGTGTATTTCCTTGTAAAATTAATTTTCATGTTATAACTTAAAAATAATAATGTTAAATACTTATATCTGTTTTCCTTGTAAAAACTAGATAGCTGGCAACCAAAGTCTGGTTGATTCAACTTCATAGATAAAGTTCTATAACCTTTCATTGAATAATTTAGTTCTTGACAGAATTTGGGTCTTTTTATTTTACTTTTTACTTTTTTGTATTGATTTCAGAGAGGACCGGAGAGAGATAGAGAGATAGAAACATCAATGATGAGAGAGAATCATTGATCGCTGCCTCCTGCACGCCCCCTACTGGGAATCGAGCCCGCATCCTGGTCATGTGATCTTCAATGGAATTGAAACTGAGACCCTTCAGTCCGCAGGCTGACGCTCTATCCCCTTAGCTAAACTGGCTAGGGCAGGATTTGTATCTTTTATCCATGCTGTTCAAAATAATTTAGAATCTAAGAGTCAGTTTAAAGCAACCTTCAACCATTGTAGGGATCTGTTGTATGACATTCCTGACAGATGATCACCCTCCTTCTGCTTGAAGCCTTCCAACTATGGGAAACTCATTACTTCATGATGCCACCTGTTCAATGACCGGATATTTCTAATGGTTAGAAAGTTCCTTGCATCTATTAGATTGAATCTATATCCTTATCTCCTCTGCCTATTGGTCCTAATTCTTTTCTGAAGTACAAATATTTTTTTCCCCCTCAAGACAGTTTTTTGGATATTTTTTACAAAGCAATTTTTGTCTTCTATTAGCTTTTATTCTTTCAACTGTTATTTATGGATAGATGTTGTAGAATTTGTGGATTTTGCCATTTGGTATCTGTATCAACATCTTGTGTTAACAGTATCCCAGCTTTTTGTTATTGATCCAACTCTCTCCCACTCTCAGTCTGTGATTTCAGTGAAGATAACTCTATTCTTGAGTCCAGGAGGAAAGGATATGACCTTTATTAAGTAAATCAAATGCATTTTACCTTCCCTACCTCTCACAGGGGGCCATAGTGATTGATTCAAGGATGGGCATATGACCCAGGTCAGGCCAATCAGGGCCAATAAAACTCAATTGTGTGACTTTTGTTTGTATTATAGGAAAAGCAAAGTCTTGTCTGTAGGGTTGGTGTGTGATATGAGCTTGGAACTAACTACAGGAGAACCACCTTATAGGGCCTAAGAATGAAGTCAACCCAGAAGAATACATGACAGAGAGATGAACTTTTTTAGCCAACTACTCCCACAGTTAAGCTACCCTGTATGTCCTTTTTCAGTATATCACCATAATCCTGTCTCTTCTCCACCCCATTCCTCTTTTTCTCCTCATAAGCCATCTTGGGTTGGTTTTTAATCACTTATAATAGGACAGTTTATATGTTCATTTATAGCTGATTAGGCTATATCTAAGGAGTTAGAATGGTACAAGTTCTAAATTGGTATACAGAAGAAATGAGTAATTCCACTAGTGTCAGAATGAGGAAATTTGGGAAGGTCATTAAAGTCTTTGGTACTAAATTTCATCATTAGTCAAATGAGCAAAGTGAGCTAGACAATTACAGAAACCTGTTCCTGCTTTAAAATTCTATGATTTCTATATGACTTTGCCTTCAGTCCTAGCCTAACTGTCTTGACTGCTGTCCTTTCCTTTTATTCCAATTGGCCAAGTTGTTCTTATTGGAGAGATTAATTCCCCAAAGCAAAAGGATGGAGGCAGTTTTCCTATACTGCATCTTCCTTTGTCACCCCTCCAATCTTTTAAAAATATTTTAATGAACATATAAATTGTCCTATTATAATTATAAGGCATCTATAATTTTAAGACTATGGCATGAAATAACCCATTTTACTCAGTGAAAATTAGGTCTTTTACTCTTTTGTCTCTAACTTTATTCTTTTTCTTTTTTGTTAATCCTCACCCAAGGATATTTTTTTCCATTGAGAGTGTGGAAGGTGGGAGGGGGGAAGAAACATTGATGTGAGAGAGACACATAGACTGGTTGCCTCCTGCATGCACCCTGACCATGGCCAGGGAGTGAACCCGCAACCTATGACCCTTCAGTTTGCAGGTCGACACTCTAACTACTTAGCACACCCGCCAGGGCTCCAACTTTTTATTTGAAAGATTTGAAACCTTTCTGAGGTTTCAGAAATACTACACCAATAGAGCTTTCACCTAGATTGGCCAGTTGTTAATATTTTGTTGTAGTTGCTTTTCTGTGTATCTTTTCCTGAGTAAGTCTGTTACTCTCAATGTGTTAAAAGAGCATATATTAAGAAAACCAAGGACCGCTCAATGGAGTGCTACCCTTACCTGGGAACATTTAGAAGGACCTAGAGAAGTGGAGATAGTACAAGGTAGGGGTTAACAATCCAGAGTGTTAACTTCCCTGAATTCTAATCCTGACTCACTCTTATCTTCAGTTTTCATATTTGCAAAATATGGGTATTATTGGCACTTAATTTCAGACTCAAAACGTGTTACTTAGTGTTAATGTTGTATCGCAAATCAGTGAGCTGGACAAGACGCCTAATGAGCCAATTAGTTAGGAGTCATCTTTATTTCTCGCAGGTTCAGAGCAGATCACCTCTGTCAAGTTCTGAACACGACATAGAGGAAGTCTCCCGTATTTATACTCTTCGAGCCTCTTTGTTTGGAGATATTACAAAGGGCTCTGTGTGAGTTATTGCTACAGACAGTTGTAACCTTGAATACATATTATATCTAATCAAACATCTGTAATATCTATACAGACAACTTGTAACTTTGAATACATATTATATCTAATCAAACACCTGTAACCTTGGATGAACAAACACTTGGCAAAATATGTGAATTAATATTAGTAACAGTGTATCAGCCCCTTTAGATGGCTAGCTTGCAAGGTGAGACAATTAAGTTTATCTTTTCTGTTATTCAAGCTAAAAAACAAAGTTATTTTGCAGTCTAAAAATAACAGAGTTGACCCATGGAATAAGAGACTGTCTAAGAATAACAGAGTAGTTCAAACAGCAGTTTTAAACAGCAGTTTTCCAAAGGAGGGATTACTATGCTTCATTAATATTATGTGAGTAGAGCTCACATGAAATGTGTATGATTTGTCATTGCATATGGGAAGTTTTAGTTATCTCTGCTCTGCAAATGAGCTTGGATCTTGAGTTTTCTCACATAGGAGACAAATTAGCGCTTGGCCCAAAAGAGAATGCAAAAATCTGAAGTGAAATTTCAAAATACGAGTTTTTGCCTGGGCAAGAGATCAGACCCCATTCTGAAAGTTTCAAATAGCATCTGCCAATACGGTGCTGCTGCAAATAACCCTAGGTGAGAGAAGCAGATGGTTTCATCTCATACGCCAATTACTATTAGTGGCTGCCTGGTACACGGTATAAAATACCTTGTGAGAACTTTGGGGAAAGAGTGGCTGCTATGGCATGGGAGATCTGAGCAATAGCACAAATGCCATGTATTTGTTATTTCTGATCCAGGTGTAAGAGACAAAGAAAGCAAATTTCAGGGACTGGGAGTGAGCTTGATGACTGGCTAGTAAATACTGTTAAGACTGAGCAGAGAAAAAAAATTCGTAGATGGAAATGAAGTATTCCATCAAACCTGTTAGTAAACCAATAATGTGTCTATATCTGTCCCCACATTTACCACATTGTAGCAACTTCTTTGTTTATGTGTTCCTCTCTCCGATGGGAACTGTAAGTTTCCAGAGGGAAGATCCACTATTATCCTCTGTGCTTTACACAGTGCCAGGTATGTAGCAGGTGCATAATCAGTATTTGAGCTGATTGAGCTACATCTAAATTTTGATGAGGTTTGGGTTGAAAGCCCTTAACCTGTGAAACTCACCACATTTCTATGCTTATTTTGAGGCCTCTTCTTTGCTTAGTTTTCTATTAAAATATCTTTTATAAGTTACCATCCTGTGTTAAGTAAACTAAGCAAAAATATGTTTGCCAAACTTCAATTATTGTAGAAAAGTAGCAATAAACCCCTGACTGAGAAACCTTTCCACAGAGTTCACGTAGGACAGAATTCAGGGAGGAAATGGAAACTTGGGAGACTCCAGAGAAGCAAATTTTAGGCCTTCTGTGAATACTAACCAATCCTTTCTGCTTCTGAAACTCATTAGGCAAAGTATTTAAAACCTCAAGAACAAAATAAAAATTCTGTGATTCCTTATCTTTGTAAATATTTAAGTTAAACACTGTCCTTAATCACAATTCCTGAGATTTTGTCCAACTTGCACTTTGCACGTCATTAATTGACTCATAAATAAAATGTTTCCCGTTGGATTCAGAGTTTGGAGAGTGATTATTCTGAGCCGAGAGAGGAAGAGGGTCAAGAGCTCAGTTTTGACCCCACAGCCTTTTTTTTTTCTGAACAGAAGTGACCATTCAGCTACTCAACTGAATTTTGACATAACATTTTTATAGTTCTAAGAGGCAGTGTGCTTGAAAAAGAAAAGTTCTGCTGAAATTTTAAACTCAATTGCAGTGAACAAAGGTCAAAACCGTTAGGCATACCCCTAATGGAATAATTTTGGCATAACAAATACACTATTTTGATTTAACTTGTTCAGTTCATCTGTGAAATTTAATAATCAGGAAAAATAAAACAGAGTCAATACAAACTGCTAGACATATATCTTCAAATAGTTTATACCTTCATATAGCTTCAAATCCTTGAAAGGACTTTCAAATTGTTTTCAGCCTTCTGAGAATGTACATTCAGCCCTGACATAGATTTTCAGAAATCCATTCTATGCAAAAGTAGGGGAATCCTTATATTTATTTTCTTCAATAGTTGCCCCTTTTCTCAAATTGTACCTGAGTATCTTCAGTTTTTTCTGGTTTAATGATGTCTTGCTGTTTTGTGTCTCTGCCTTTTCATAATCTTATCTATCTAGAACAGCCGTGGGCAAACTACGGCCTGTGGGCCGGATCCGGCCCATTTGAAATGAATAAAACTAAAAAAAAAAAAAAAGACCGTACCCTTTTATGTAATGATGTTTACTTTGAATTTATATTAGTTCACACAAACACTCCATCCATGCTTTTGTTCCGGCCCTCCGGTCCAGTTTAAGAACCCATTGTGGCCCTTGAGTCAAAAAGTTTGCCCACCCCTGATCTAGAACATAAAATAAGAACAAGAAACTGAGCAAAAAGCCTTCTGAAAAAATGTGAAACCAGCCGAGCCTTATAGTTCCTCTACTCAGAAAAAACAAATGCTGTTTGAGTCCTCATTCAGAGTCCGTTTATTTATACTCTATTCACAGTTCTAACCATCTTGGTGCAAAAAGACACATATGTATTGTTTAAGTTCTGTATGCAAGGTGATTGTGTATGGGGAGGTTAATGCCAAGAGACACAAAGAATATTGAGATCCTTCTTATTCTCAGGCACTTAAACCTTAATGAGGCACTATAAAGCATTTACACAGCTAAGAGTAAAGCCATGTAGAATGAGGAGAATGTCATAGGGAATTACAAATGAAGTGCTATGTAGTTCAGAAGAGGGGGAGATTACATAGTTACTTAACTTCCATACCTACAGTATTCATCTGAAATAGCAAATTTGGAAGAGGGAAGAACGGCTAAAAGTAGGCAGCTACTATTATAGCAGATAGTTAACACCAAGAGAGAATTGAGCAATATTTTAGAAAGCAGGTATGTGAACTTAAAATATCCAGGAGTCACTTAGTATAAAGTCAACTTTAATACGTTTTGAGGACATCATTGAATAATACAATAATCAGTATTATAATGAGTCATAGACTTTTAGAATTCGGAGTTCTCTTAAATGCCAGCTAGGCTGTGAATTTTATTAATGACATTTGGAAAGGGTAAGTCACCTGCTTTGGATAGTCTGGGGCAGTGGTCGGCAAACTGCGGCTCGTGAGCCACATGCGACTCTTTGGCCCCTTGAGTGTGGCTCTTCCACAAAATACCACGTGCGGGCGTGCATGTACAGTGCGATTGAAACTTCATGGCCCATGCGCAGAAGTCGGTATTTTGTGGAAGAGCCACACTCAAGGGTTCAAAGAGCCGCATGTGGCTTGCGAGCCGCAGTTTGCCAACCACTGGTCTGGGGGGTCCTCTCTGACTCCTTTTTTCTCTTTCCTTTACCTTTTTCATCCTTCCAAATTGCCATCCCAACTAATCAATTACCTTATTTTTTTGCTTTTATTTTCCTCAAGTTTATATTCCCTTTTTTAAGTCTCAATTTTTACTGCCTTAGGTCAGACTGACGAGATCTCCTGCCTGGAAATTCTTTCCTGGGTTTCTAACTCATCTTTCTCTTTCCATTTCTTATTATTCTTAAATCTATATGCCACTTATCCAGCCAGAAACACCTGGCTGAAATGCAAATCTGATAGTGACACTCACTGACTTTATGCTGTACTAGCTTTCCGTTGCTTGCAAGACGAACTTTGAACTCCTATCCAGCCTTCCTTCCCCGCTTCATACCATGGACTCCTGATACTGTATGTATAATATTGGGGGGTGGGGCTTGGCACATTGCCTCCTCCCCTCTTATTATAACTTACTCAAAATCACTTGGCTAATATCTCAAACTTTAGGATTCACCTCAAATGCCATCTCCTTCAGGAAGCCCAGGCTAAGAAAGGAGGTCTTTTACTGTCCAGTGATAGATTTTCACTGCATTCTATTGAGTTGACTCATTGTACTATCCTATATAATAAAAGCCTATGGCGGGCTGGCATGGCCATGGCATACTCAGCCACATTGGGCGTCTTATGGGCCGCACCAGCTCAGCCAGGTTCGGTGAGCCTGAGTGGGGGCGGTGAAGAATTGAGAAAAGACAGACAAGAGAATAAAGGCTGGGTCTTGGCGGGATGCTGCCCTCTCTGATGGAAAGAGACAGTGCCATGGACTACAAGTCATGTCATTATTTTATAGCCAGATTCCACGAGGCAAAGTAAGGGCGTGTGGTCAAGATGTTTACAATATTCTTGTGGGTTTCGATCCTAAGTTACATGCTGCATCTGAACTCTATCAAGCCCATATTACTCAGACACATGGGGCCACATGTTCGGATCATAGGTTCAAGCTTACAACTATAGCTGTTGGCTATAATTGTGCTGGGAGGGCTCTGCCCTCCAAGCTGGGACTTGCATGTGGCCATGAGAGGACTGTGCCCTCTCATTAGTCCGAGGCTTGAACCTGTCCAAACACTGTAGCCGCTCTCTCCACAAAAGCCTAATATGCTAAGTGTCTGGTCAGCCAGTCAGCTGTTCAACCAATCAAAGCGTAATATGCTAATGATATGCTAAGGCTTCTCAACCGCTCTCTATGATGTGCACTGACCACCAGGGGGCAGACGCTCAATGCAGGAGCTGCCTCCTGGTGGTCAGTGCGCTCCCACAGGGTGAGTGCTGCTCAGCCAGAAGCTGTGCTCATGACTGGCGAGCGCAGCATTGGTGGCGGGAGCCTCTCCTGCCTCTGCGGCAGCGCTAAGGATGTCTGACTGACGGCTTGCAGTTGGACATCCCCCAAGGGGTCCTGGACTGTGAGAGGCTGGGCTGAGGAGCCCCCCCAACCCCCAGTGCAAGAATTTCGTGCACCGGGCCTCTAGTAGGAAATAAAGCTACCTGAATACTAATGGTCAGGCAAGTATCCTTCCTCTTATACTCCTGGTTCATGAAACTGGCCATGAATGAGTATCACCTGGGAAATTTTTTAAAAGCACAGATTTCTGGGTTTCACTTCTGCTCTAGTAAATCAGAATCTGTTCTCTATATTTTTGTGAGTTTTCCCATGTAATTCTTTTTTTTTAACTATGTTTTTATTGATTTCAGAGAGGAAGGGAGAGGGAGAGAGAGAGAGAGAAACATCAATGATGAGAGAGAATCATTGATGGGCTGCCTGCTGCATGCCCCACACCTGAACCTACAACCCAGGCATGTGCCCTGACCGGGAATTGAACCATGACCTCCTGGTTCATAGGTCAATGCTCAACCACTGAGCCATGCCAGCCAGGCCCCAGGTGATTCTTATGCATCAACCTAGCACCTAACCTCAGGCTAGGGCTAGTAAATCATTAGACAATGTGTCTTTTCATGAGCCTTAAAAAATAATCACATTTAAGAATCAAGGTAAAAAAAAAAAGAATCAAAATCATGTATCACATTTTTAGAAAGATTTGCATTCAAGAAGGCTAACTTTGTTTTAAATTTGTATTAGTTAACATTTCCAGCTCTCCAGAAAACTCTGCATACCATAGTTCATTCACTAATG
The DNA here is from genome assembly GCF_000412655.1 of Myotis brandtii. Lineage (NCBI taxonomy): Eukaryota > Metazoa > Chordata > Mammalia > Chiroptera > Vespertilionidae > Myotis > Myotis brandtii. The sequence continues at coordinate 584,078 of NW_005370091.1, read as the reverse complement.
TTTCTAGAGAGACAAGGTTTTAATTTTTATTTACATCAAGCAATTTATTTTCTTCCTTTCATAATCCCTTTGAAATGGATTTAATTTCTCAGATTAGTTTTCTTTGTGTGACTACTTTTTAGTATATTTTGCTCCCTTCCCCAGGAGAGGAACTGATGATGGTGGGAATTTGGCTCCACAGTTTTCCACATGCACGTATGCTCCCCATGCTGGAGCAGGAAGCTGGTCGTCATGGGCAGATCTGGGGAGCAGAAAAACAGCCACTGTGTGGGTAGTTTGGAAGAAACCTCCCTCTGTTTTTGCCCAGCTGGCTTTAAGTTCCTGGATAATAGAGCAAAAACAATCTGCAAGTTTTGCCTTTGATTTAATAGGGTTTCTGGCTTGTATTTAAAGATTGTCTTGGTTTTGGACCTATATTTTGATGTATTTTATGACATAATTTATTTTCAGTTTTGGTTTTCTATTAGGTACACTTTGTGCAAATACTTATTATTTTTAGTTTTAATTATGTAATTTGGTACAAATCTAGTGTTCTCTTAAGGGAAGTTTATATTACTTTCAGCTTAATTGTATAACAAATTGGTTATAATTTATGTGAGTATTTAAGATTTATGTGAGTATTTATAATTTATGTGAACTTAAGTTATTTCTAGGTGAAAGGCACAAAATACTTGTTTTTTTTCTAAAATATTTCCTAAAATGTATAGCTTTCAGGTCACCAAGAAAATGGACTAATTTAACATGGACATCTGATGTTACTATTATTTTTGTTGTTTTGGTAGATAGCAGCACGTGTTTGCTTAAGAGATTCTCCATATTGTTGAATGCTTAAAATCTAATAGGGAATACAGAGCATTTACACAACCAAAAATACATATTCTGGAGTTGAGAAAAATGTCAAAATAAGTCAGTGGAGCCTGGCCATGGTGGCTCAGTGGTTGAGTGTCAACCTATGAACCAGGAGGTCATAGTTCAATTCCCGGTCAGGGTACATGCCTGGGTTGCTGGCTCAATCCCCAGTTGTGCAGGAGCCAGCCCATCAATGATTCTCTCTCATCATTGATGTTTCTATCTCTCTATCTCCCTTCCTCTCTCTGAAATCATTAACAAATATATATTTTTTAAAAAGTCAATGGAACATTTGTAGGGTCTTCAAAGATTTTGATTCTGGAAAAAAACAAACAAACCAACAACAACAACAAAAACTTCACTCTGCCCTTTTTTATACCAAAATTGGTTGATTCATGTAAGGACAGGAAGGCAACTACAGGTGGATACCCTATGATTGTTTACATTTGTTAATTGCAAATTTTGCTTGACTTTTCATTATATCTCCAGGAAAATGTGCATTGTAATCATGCATGTTAACTTACAATATTAGGTTTCAAGATTAAGACAATTAAACCTATCATTCGTTAGGTTTAGAAATCCATAAAGGCCTGTGACTTTCTCCAAGGTAGTATTTAGGTAATATAAGGTGGTGTCTTTTAAAGGAATATATTGTGCTGATGTATTTTCTCAATTCTGAAGGAAATGGACAGTTTTATATAAATATGTATTATATATACTTAAATCATATATTAAGATGAAAAAAATTTTATGGAAATTGGTTTTAAGTACCACATGTAACAAATGCAGCGAAGTTTTTGGTTTGTCATTTAAAAATTCTTTCAGGTGGGGTCATATCCCTCATAATTGCAACTATTTCATATTCAAGGACATAGTCCATTATGAAGTATTCCTTAGATAATTGGTCTCAAAGACAATGAGAGTAACTATTACCACTTATCCTGTATAATAAAGAGGTAATATGCAAATGGACTGTCATGCCCTCACAAGATGGCTGCCTATGACCAGGCCGGTAGTGGAGTTAGTGAGGGACGACCAAGACTGAACAAGCAGGCAACCATGCAGGCAGGCAGGTGAGCGATTAGGAGCCTGAGGGCTCCTGGATTGGAGAGGTGCAGGCTGGGCTGTGGGGACTCCCCCCCATGCATGAATTTTGTGCACTGGGCCTCTAGTTGTGATAATAAGCAATTAAGTGATTATGTAAGAGATGTCTGTTATGACATTTAGAAAATGTGGTATTTTTTATGTCAGGGCTATAAGTAGAATGACAGCTAAGTTCAAAGCAGGGACGCTATTTGGTAAATTCTTTAGCTTAGTTCAGCGGTCAGGAGCTTAGGCTCAGCAATCAGACTGTTTTAACCTTGATTCTCTCATTCACTAGCAGGTAATCTCTCTCAAGTATCTAAGTTCTGTTTTCCTTTTTGTAGAGTGGGACTAAGGTACCTACCTCATTGTGATAGTTACATGAGAAAATACATGATGTGCTTAGTTAGCATTGCTTGGCACAGTAAATACTCTATAAACGCTAGTTATATGGTTATCAATAATAATACATTTTATCAATTTACACTTCAAAATTACACACTGATTATATGATAGATTGTAAGCTATCAGTGACTTTTTTTTTTTTAGAAAATAAATGCTGCTGGGGATTTATTGTTTGGTCTGGGGAGAGCCATCCCAGGCTGGCAGGGGCAGGAGGGCAGGGCATGAGTGTCCCAGGGTCTCAGGAGGCCGCTGAGCCAGTCCTTTGGGGGCTTGCTGTATAAGGTCTAGTCATAGTTGGGACCAGAGAGGGGTGAGTTGGCTGGTCATGTAACACACGGCTGAGCGGATGCCTTCCACAGTCCTCTGCTCCATCCTCTCCAGCATGGGACTGACAGAGGAAGGACCGAGTGGGTCCCAGCTACTGGCCTGGAGGAGAAGGCCGACCTCACGTTCCCCACGATGCTGGAGACCGAGCAGAGGCTGGGCCCTGGGCTGTGCAGCAGGTCTGTCACGGAGCTGTGTCCCGAGGCCGGGAGGCCAGTGGCCACGCTCATGGTGGCCTCAGACCAGACCAGGAGGTCTGCCAGGGGGCTGATAGACCCCTCGCCCCCTCCCAGCAAGCTGGTCATGGAGCGCATGTAGGCGTTCTTCTCGCAGGCTATGTACAGACTGGAGTCCAGAGGCTTTCTCCCCAGGGCCACCAGACAAGCAGGTCGCATTGCTTCCTGGGGAGGGAGGGACCGGTGGAGCCTGCAGGTCTCTCAAGCAGTCTATCAAACCCCCCTCGGTCACTGCCTGGGACTCAGCCAATGGCCAAGCTTCAGTGTCAGGGTTCACGGCCTCCGGATCCTCAGATTTCTCAGCAGCTTCAGTGGTGTCAAGCTGGCGGTCTGCATCTGCAGTGCCCACTGCAGGCACATTTTGGGGGAACTGTGCTTCAGCACTTGGGGTAGATGGGTCTAGGTCTTGCTCCCTGTCTGGGACACCCGCTGTTTGTGGTGTCTCTTCCTTAACCAGGGAGTCACTTTGGGAAATCCGAAGACTCCGGGCCCTCCTCGAATCTCGCACCGGCCCAGCCCACACTAGGTTCTGGAGACTCAAGCATGTTTGCAGGGCATCTGGGGCCGGGTGGGCTAGCTGGGCGGTGGCCTCCTTGCGCTCCTGCCTGTGCCCTGCCTCAGTTTCACCTTCATGCTGGTTCTCGTCCCCAGACACTGCAGTGGCCTTGGAGGCAGCTGGCTTGATGGAGGCCGGATCTATATCCTGCTGTTCAGTTGACGCTGCACTGCTAGCCACGGGACCATCTGCAGGGAGGGAGACCTGACTTTGGGATCCCACTGCAGGGCTGTCTGAAGACCTGCTGTCACTGTGCGTGGGGATGCCGGCCTCTCCCGAGGGGGCGGTGGCCATCTAGGCCTTGTTACTTGTGCTGCTTGAGGGAGTAGTGATGGCCCTCCTGGGCTGAGTTGTCCGGGTGGTGAGGTCACAGGGGGCTGAGGGCATCTGACGATGTCACAGGCACCGGCAGAGCAGGGGTAGCTGCTTTTAGTGGGCTCAGTCCCCTGGACTGTGTATGGCCAAGTCATTTGAAGCAGCAAAGATTGTCATTTCTCCCCCCAGAGTCTACACCAATGAGCAGAGAGCTATAAACCAATCTAGTCAATTGGTCCCTGAGCTCCCCAGTCTTTGGCTGGCTGCTGCTCAGGATGCTCCATCCCAGCTCTGGGCTCCCAGGGCAGCCCCTCTGCATATCAGCTTTGTAAGAGGGTCTCCAAGTTCTCCCTCTTCCCAGAACTCCCACTTCCTGCCGGGTGGCTTGTAGGCAAGCAGAGTGTGGAGAGGTGGTAGGGGTGGGTGAGCAGGGATGTAATCCAGATGGAAGACACCAGGGTAGCGAAGCGGAATATTTGGACTGGGACTCAGATTCTTTGTCCACCGGAGTCGAAGAATGAAACCAGGGACAGAGGGTAGTATAGCAAAGGTGGAGATTTATTGAAGAACAAGTACAGACTCCCACGTGGGGAGAGGGAAAGAGTCCCACAGAATGGACTTCCACGTGGGGAAGAGGAAAGGGTCCCCTATTAGTGACTTTTAATCAATTAAGTTTATTTGTCTTTTACAAATATACTTTGACTTTAAAAATCTCTTTTTTTTCTAATCAGGAGGCTTAGGCAATTTTTACTTAGAAGCATTTCTGATAAAAATCATGTTTGAATTGGATTTGTAGGATGATGGAGCTTGAAAAATTTTAAAAACCTTAAGAGAGCTTATATCCCACCTATGAATATACTGGTGAGGAGACTGAGTCTATAGAATTTAACTGACTTACTCTAATTGAAATGTAAGAGGAAGAAAAAGCTGTAAATTTGGTTGTTGGTTTTTTATGGTGGTGGACATTAGTGCCTTATGGAAAGCAGAGAAATGGGATGGTCATCTGGACAATAGAAGTCTGATACATTAAAAAAAATAAATGCTACAAATATTTAATGAAGGTCTTTTCTTTTTAATAGATCATGGTTCTGTTGTCTTGGTGTAATTACTAATGCCCCTTTCACCCTCAAAAGTGTCTCAGTCTTTAGACAATATATTTTATACTTTTCCAGTGTAATTGTTTTAATACAGGTAGAGGAGTGTGGACTATGAGAAGAATATACCTGCCAAAAAGGACTCCTCATGGTTAATTGGGCTCAAATTCATAACCAGAGTCTCACAGCCATTGTTTATAGAGGCCCCTAATGCACACTGCATTTCAGTGAAAGACTACAGAATGGGCTGCCCAGCCTCCTGTGCTGTGTTCCTGTCAGCTGAGTTGAGCCTTATAAGAGAGCTCCCAGGATCAAAATTTGACCAATAGGACTGAGACTTTCCCTGTCCAATCATAGTCTCACAGCTATATCCTCATTTGCATTTTTACCAACCATTTTTAGCAGGACAGTGCTTTTTAGATCAATCAAATGTGAGGATTTGGAGCCCTCATTTACATGAGAAGGGACCAATCAGGGACCAGGGGTGCAAACTCCTCTATGTAAGCCAACTTCACTTCTGTCTCACTGGAGCGCACTTTCAGTTTCCATTGAAGAGTGTATTTCCTGGGCTGTAAAATCAAGACTTCCTCCACAGGCTGCCTCTCCTGAGTCACTTCAGAACTGTGCTGTTTCAGGAATGAGCTGAAAGCTGTGTTTTTCCACAACTGAGCTATATCACAATTGAGATGTTTTCAGTGAATAAAATCTTTCCCCACCACCACACCTCAAATTGAAGCCTCCTATTGGCATTGAATTGATGATGGCGATCTATTGGTGATAGCAGCAACCATCTGGTAATTTGTGAATTGGGTAGATCATAAAATAGACATTTTTTTCTTGTTAAAAAACTGGAAAATGGCTGGAATTATTGGACAACACTTTGTTCATCTTCTGAGTGCAATCCTCTGGAAGAGGAGTTAATGGCTTAGTAGGAATAAAAAGATATATTGCCTTGATGGAACTATATGCAAAATGGTGTGTGTGTGTGTGTGTGTGTGTGTGTGTGTTTACATACATATTTTTCTGGGAAGGGTGTCCATATTTTCTGTCAGATTCTCAAAGTTTCTATAATACCTCAAAAGAATAAGAATCATTACTCCACCTTCTATTTCACTCACAAGTTACTGGCCCTTGATGCCCTGTTATAGTTTTTAAATGTAAAATCTCTAACAGACAGGAGGAAAATGCTTTTACAATTAATACACCTCCATAAATTAAACATTCTTTAGTGAAAATTATTAAATTGAGCCATATGAAATGTTGACAAAATCCCTTGAATGTGAAAGTGCTGATAGGAGAGCCCATTTACAGGGAGGGAAGACGCTAACACTAAGGTCTGGGTTTCTGAAATTCATCTGAGCTGGAGCGATGGAATTCTTATCAACTTCTGACCTGAGAAAATGGCCATTTCATATGTTTTAACTAAATGATATCACAAGGAAATTCAATTCGATGAACTGTATTAAGAACCCACTTTTTAAGGAGCCAGTCAAGGAATATAAATATCAATTAGGCATCCTTCTCCATTTTAGAAGAATTTGGAGACACTTAAATTGGGAAATGACTAGGTTTTTATCCAATGTGACTTAGTGGTATTCTGACACAGTGCTATAAAAATGTGATTCTGATGGGGGAGACAGGTATTTAATATAATGCACAACAGAATAAAATGAGCATTAAGCACAGTCTCAAGTAACACTCTGTGGGTACACAGAGAAAGGCAGGGGAAATCATGACTGCAGGCATCAGGAAGAGCATGGTAAGCATGTAATGATCCCTTGTGGGTGGACATAGCCTTGAGGAATTTTATTTGCCCTAGTTTTTTTTTACTGGTTATTCTCCCTCCAGCTCTTGGTCAAATTATTTTTCTCCCCAGCCTCATACTTTTTTTCTTTTGAAGTAGGACGGGGAAAAGTGGTTTCTTAAGATGAGCACATGCTTTCAGAGTGCAAAGCACTCAGCCCTCTAAAGAGTCTAAATATATTTTTAAATCCAAATATAGATAAAAGATATCGCTGTGTTTCAAGGGAGCACACTGACCAGTTGAAGAAGGTTTGCTTTCTTCTTGGTTGTTGTTTTTTAAAGTGCCATGATTTTTAAAAACAATAAGCATTAGAGAAACAGAAAGTACAATTGCTCAGTTTTAAATAGCTGCCTAACTTGGGAACAGAGTCCCTGGAGAGGGCTGGCAGAAATAGCTTATGCTTCCTATTAGCTGCCTGTATTTTAACTTTGCACAGAGAAATATGAAATCTATGTAACCAAAGTATGCATAAGTATGTGTAGAATTAAAAGGCCTACGCAGAACAGGCTCTAGAAGATTCTAGATGCTAGATTGTACCATCACTGACATTATGTGTTATCTTCAATATATTGCCAGTAAATTTATGAACTACAAAACTACCAAAAAAACACACAAAAAAAACCCCAAATAGCTGTATTTGACTCCTCCCCCCCATTATGATGATCTCTTAGATGCATTTCTGTATAGAACAAGCAATCCTTTATGAATTATAGCTGTTCAAATTGCTGAAACCAAGGGAAGAGACCAAGGTTTCTTCTCATGCCACAATTTCTCTGAAAAAAACCTATAAAAATTTTGAATTTTCCTCAGAAAAAAAAAATAAAAAAAATAAAAGGCCTACGTTGCTAAGTGGATAGACTCCTTCAAAGAATACATAAAAATTCAAATAATATAATATAAATACACACACAGACGGTTAGAAGAGGGTTAGAATTATATATTTTTTAGCCTGGTGATAAAAAGACACAGGCCCCATCAAGAGAAAAAGGAAAGCATATACTTCTACCCACATTTAGTAAGTATTCTTGTTAGAAAATAGTTCTTATTACTATTTAATTTATTAAACATTAAAGGCATTTGAAAACTTGATTCTAAAGCTAATTGTCTAGGGCAGTGATGGCGAACCTTTTGAGCTCGGCGTGTCAGCATTTTGAAAAACCCTAACTTACCTCTGGTGCCGTGTCACATATAGAAATGTTTTGATATTTGCAACCATAGTATAAAAAAGATTTATATTTTTGATATTTATTTTATATATTTAAATGCCATTTAACAAAGAAAAATCAACCAAAAAAATGAATTCGCGTGTCACCTCTGACACGTGTGTCATAGGTTCGCCATCACTGGTCTAGGGCAAATGATGGCAGCATGCAGATGCTGGAGGTCGCCTATCCCAGCTTTCCTATTGCACAGTTGAGGAATTTGGATCCCAAGAGAGACTAGGTGGCTTGCCACAAGCCTTCTCTTCCATTGGTTATTTAACCCCATAGCCTTTCCACCATCACACTTGTTTTCAAAATTCATGGCAACCAATAGTTGTTATTAGACAGTTTTATAAGAATGTATGAAACTTGAAATCATTGATTATTACATTCCAATTTTCCATATATCTTAATTATTCCAAGAAAAGGGAAAGAAATTTTATTTTATTTTTTCAATACAGGTTCTTTGGATGTATCTCTATACATGGAAATGAAAGAAGAAGATGGAAGTAAATATTAAAATCTTAGTTTTCAAAATAAATAACAGCTTTATTGAGATATGGTTTACATAGCATACAGTTCATTCTAAAGTGTACAGTTTAATGGTTTTCATTATGTGCACTATATTGTGCATATATCATTGCTATCTAATTCTAGAACATTTTCATCTCTCCCCAGCAAAATCTCATTCATACCCATTAGTAGTCATTCCCTTTTGTCCCTACCCCCAGTTCCTGACAACCACTAATCTACTCTCTGTCACTATAGATAAAATCACATATAACCTTTTGATTGTGGCTTCTTTTATTTAGAATAATGTTTTCAAGGTTGATCCAGGTTTTAGCATATATCGATACTTTATTCCTTTTAATGGCAGCATAAGTATTATTGGATAGTTATAGCATATTATTTTAGCTAGTCATCAGTCAATGGACATTTGAATTGTTTCCATTTCTTGGCTACTGTGAATAATGCTACTATAAATATTTGTGTACAATTTTTTTTGTGTGGATATATGTTTTCATTTTTCTTGTTGTAGGAATGGAACTGATGGTCATATGGTGCTCTATGTATAACATGCTGAGAAACTATCAGACTACTTTCCAATGTGACTGCACCATTTTATATTCCTATCAGCAATGCATGAGGGTTCCAAGTTCTTCATGTCTTCCCTAGCACTTGTCATTTTTATTATTACCATCCTAGTAGGTGTGAGGTGGTAGATCATTGTTATTTTGATATGCATGTCTTTAATGACTAATGATATTGAACCTTTTTTATATGCTTATTGGACATTTGTATATCTTCTTTGGAGAAATGTCTATTTGAATCATTTGCCTAGTTTTAATAATGGATTATTTTGTTATTGTTGTTGATTTATAAAAGTTTTTTATATAATCTGGATACAAGTCCATTATCATATATATGAGTTGCAAAATATTCTCCCATTTTGTGGGCTGTCTTTTACTTTCTTAATGATGTCCTTTGAAGCACAAAGGTTTTGGATTTTGATGAGATCCAATTTATCTATTTTTTATTTTGTCACGTGCTTTTGTTGTCATCTCTAAGAAATCATTGCCTAATCCAAAGTCATGAAGATTTACTCCTATCTTTTCTTCTAAGAGTTTTACAGTTTTAATTCTTACACTTAGATCTATGATTTATTTAGAGTGAATTTTTGTACATAATGTAGGATTTCAAATTTATTCTTTTGCCTGTGAATATTCAGTTGCTCCCATATAATTTATTGAAAAGATATTCTTCTCAATTGAATGGTCTTGGCACCTATATAAAAAAATCAACTGACCCTAAATTTAATGGTTTATTTCTGAATTCTCAATTTTTTCCATTAGTCTATATTTCTACTCTGATGGTAATACCACATTGTATTGATTACCATAGCTTTATAGTAAATTTTGAAATCAGGAATTGTGAGTCCTCCAATTTTTTGGTTTTCAAGAGTGTTTGGTCTGTTCTGGGTCCTTCATATTTCCATATGATTTTTAAAATATATTTTTTTATTGATTTCAGAGAGGAAGGGAAAGAGATAGATAGAAACATCAATGATGAGAGAGAATCATTGATCGGCTGCCTCCTGCATGTCCCCTACTGCGGGGGATGGAGCCTGCAACCCAGGCATGTGCCCTTGGCTGGAATCAAACCTAGGGCCCTTTAGTCAGCAGGCTGATGCTCTATCCACTGAACCAAACCAGCTAGGGCTCCACATGAATTTTAAGATCAGCCTGTCAATTTCTGAAAAAAGAAAAAGACAGTTGGGAATTCTCAATATTTACTGAAGCATAGTTTGTTATAAAAACTAGACACCAAGTGCAGCTGGCATGGCTCAGTGGTTGAGCATGGACCTATGAACCAGTAGGTCACAGTCGATTCCCAGTCAAGGCACGTGCCGGGTTGTGGGCTCAATCCCCAGCGGGGGGCATGCAGGAGATAGCCACTTGATGATTCTCATCATTGATGTTTCTATCCCTCTCTCTCTCTCTCTCTCTCTCTCTCTCTCTCTCCATTCTTCTCTGAAATCAAATAGATATATTCTGTCTCTCTCTCCATTCTTCTCTGAAATCAATATATAGATATATCTATATAGATATATCTATCATCTATCTATCTATCTATCTATCTATCTATCTATCTACCTATCATCTATCTATCATCTATCTATATAAAACTAGACACCACAGAGACTACAAAGATGAAGCCCACTCCTTAATCTTAAAAGAAAACAGTCTAGGAATAACACAAATGTGTCAATTATCAACTTATTGCCTCTCAGCTCCAAATTTGATCTTCAAGTATGCTCTTAGATAATGGACAGAATTCTTCTAAGTACCTCCTCTGTACAGTGAGGATGATGCCAAATTCTCTCAGTAGAGGCTGTTGGAAGGGTATCTCCTGCTATTTCCAGCTGGTGGAGTGGGTGTTGGAACATTTGCTGGAGCTCTGCTTCAGCCACATGCTCCAAATGTGTGGTCACTTGGTGACCTTGCAGCCTCAGCCTAGCCTGGCAGTAAGCTTCCCCCGGCCACCCCTCCTCCACACAGCAACTGGTGTCCTGAAGGCTTGCTGTCCACATTACTGCCCTCATTCCCTGTGCAGGCCCACATGTAGATTGCAAGAAGCCTGGAGGGTTTTCAAGAGCCATTATTTCCTCTTCCAGCCTCCTCCCAGGAGCCCCAGCCCTTATGCACACCCAAACCTCTGGTTGCTGATCAGTTATCCCTACACTGCATTCTAGAGGGGAGACCCCTTCTCTCCCAGCAACTCCAATCAGCTCGCCCAAGAACAAACCAGTAAGCTATTTTGTTTTCCAGTGAGCTGAGCTATACTATTTCCTGAGGTCTGAACCCCAGCCTTGGAGAGGGGACCCCCTTACAATTTTGTTCTCCCTTGGCTACTCTCCCTCATCCATAGGATGCCATGCAGTTTCCTTATACTTGTTTTACACACTCAGTTATCATAATGTAATAATTCTTTATATTACATGCTCTCTGTTTAACCCACTTGTGACTGGGCCTATAGTAATACAACAGATAACATTTGCAAGTCAGAATATAGTAAGTATGGAGTGTCTTAAGAGATTTGAACATGAGGTAAGGATTTGGAACTCAGTCTGTTGATGGGGTCTGGAAAGACTTACTAGTAATGAGAGAGTGCAATTTTAGATGAATTTTGAAGAATGGATAAGGATTTCCTTTGAATTTGCCATTGGAGAGCTTGCATTTTTAAAATGATGACTACAGATCTCCATTTCAAGGGTAAAGACACTTACAGACTAAATTTTGCTATTTGTCCCAAAGAGTTGTTCTTTACTTTTCACTAGCAAGCTCATCCCCAGTTTTATTACCCGTCTGGGTGGAGTTGCTAAAGGTGTTAGAGATGAGCAAAAGAGATGCCTGGGCTTGAGTAGGTTCCTCATCCCAAATGGGAGGTTATTAAATGGCATCATCTCATTAGAATTACTTAACCAGATGTTTAAAAGAAAGGCTCTGATGGAACATTTAGTATTGTTACAAAGGAACACCCACAGTCATCTGTACCAATTAATTTCCTCTCTAAATACTGTCTTTTAACTGTTGGGTAGATATGCTATGTTTTGAAAGGATTCTTCTCTTTGAAGTAGTCATGACAGTGTTTTATTTCCTATGAATTCTAAGTACATATTCATTTTTATTTCCTTTTTTTTTGCTTGCTAAAGGCTTTTAATTTTCTTTCATCTCCTCATAAATATCTAATAAAAATTATAATTAGCAGAGCTCTTCCAAGCATGGTCTGTGGGCTAGCAGAACCAGCATCATTTGGGAGTTTATTAGAAAAGCAAATTCTTGGGCCTTGCCTCAGACATACTGAATCAGGATCTCTGGGGCTGGGGTGGTGGTGGTGGTGGGGTGGAGCTCCGATATATGTTTTAGTTAGCTCTCAAGGTGATTCTTACTCATACTGAAGTTTGCAGAGCAAATATTAACATTATACTTATTGTATTTCAGTGGAGACACATTATAAAATTTAAAAAGGATCTGAAAATTTTTTTTAAATATATATTTTTTTATTGATTTTTTACAGAGAGGAAGGGCGAGGGATAGAGAGTTAGAAACATGGACCAGCTGCCTCCTGCACTCCTCCCACTGGGGATGTGCCCGCAACCAAGATTCAAACCTGGGACCTTTCAGTCTGCAGGCCAAGGCTCTATCCACTGAGCTAAACCAGTTTGGCAAGGATCTGAAATCTTAAAAGCCATTTGACCAATTCATATCAAGAGTGTGTATCTCCCACATAAGTCCCGGAAGTGCAGAGTCCCAAATGAGAAGAATTCACACCAAGACACATCATAATTAAAATGGCAAAGGTTAAAGACAAAGAGAAAACAGTTAGCTACCTACAAGTGTGCCCTTATAAGACTGTTAACTGATTTCTCAACAGAAACAGGGACACCAAAATATATAAAGCAACTACTAACAGCATTAAAGGGAGACACAGAACTTAATATAATCATAATTTGGGACCTTAATTGACAGCTCTAGGCAGATCATCCAAACAGAAAATCAACAAAGAAATATCAGCCTCGCCCTAGCTGGTTTGGCTCAGTGGATAAGAGCATTGGCCTGCAGACTGAAGGGTCCCAGGTTTGATTCCAGTCTAGGGCACATGCCCAGGTTGTGAGCTCAATCCCCAGTGTGGGGTTTGCAGGAGGCAGCCAATCGATGATTTTCTCTCATCATTGATGTTTCTCCCTCTCCTTTCCTCTCTGAAACTAATAAAAAAATATTTAAAGAAAGAAATATCAGCCTCATATGATATATTAGACCAGTGGTTCTCAACCTTCCTAATGCCGTGACCCTTTAATACAGTTCCTCATGTTGTGGTGACCCCCAACCATAAAATTATTTTTGTTGCTACTTCATAACTGTAATTTTGCTACTGTTATGAATCATAATGTAAATATCTGATATGCAGGATGTATTTTCATTGTTATAAATTAAACATAATTAAAGCATAGTGATTAATCACAAAAACAATATGTAATTATATATGTGTTTTCCGATGGTTTTAGGTGACCCCTGTGAAAGGGTCGTTCAACCCCCAAAGGGGTCGCGACCCACAGGTTGAGAATCGCTGTATTAGACCAAGTGGATAGAATTCACATTTACAGAGCTTTTCATCCCAGAGCATCAGATTATGTATTTTCCCCCAGGGCATATGGAACATTCTCAAGGATAGACAATATGTTGGGTCACAAAACTAGCCTCAACAAATTCAAGAGGATTGAAATTATACCAAGCATAATCTCTGACCACATGGTTTGGAATTAGAAATAAACTGCAAAAAGGAAGTAAAGAAACCCACAAATGTGTGTAGATTAGTTAATATACTACTAACAATGATTGGGTCAAAGAATAACTAAAAGGTGAGATCAGAAGAGATATAGAGATAAATGAAAACGACAATGCAATATACCACAACTTCCGGGATGCAGCAAAAGCAGTAGGAAGAGGGAAGTTTATATCATTATAACCCTAATTCAAGAAACAGGAGAAACAACCAACTAATACATATTAAAGAATTAGAAAAAGAAGAGAAAAAGCAACCTGAAGTCAGCAGAAGAGATAATAAAAATTAGAGCAGAATTGAATGAAATAGAGAACAAAAAGACTATACAAAAAATTAATACATCAAAGAGCTGATTCTTTGAAAAGATTAATAAAGACTCACCATGGCTAGACTCACTAAGGAAAAAAGAGAAAAGACCCATATAAACAAAATCAGAAATGAAAGAGAAGTTACAAAGACATCAAAGATATACAAAAGATCATACTAGAATACTATGAAAGACTATATGCTGCCAAATTCAATAATCTAGAAGAAATGGATAAGTTCCTAGAAATACATAATCTTTCCAGAATGAATCATAAAGAAATGGAAAATCTAAATAGACTGATAAATAGTGAAGAAATTATAGCAGCCATCAAAAACCTCCCCAAAAATAAAAGTTCAGGACCAGATGGCTTCAATAGTGACTTTATATCTGACAAAACAGAATTCAAGATAACAAAGGTTATAAGGGGCATTTTATAATGACAAAAGGAACACTTTGAATATCAAGAAGATATTCAAAGAAGATTTGATATCTATCCTTCTCAAACTTTTCCAAAAAATTGAAATAGAGGCAATACTACCTAACATTTTTATGAGGCCAACATAACACTGACACCAAAACTTGGTAAGGATAACACTAAAAAAGAAAACTATAGGCCAACATTTCTGATTAGTATGGATGCAAAAAATCTTACAAAATACTAAAAAATTGAATACAACATTACATTAAAAATAATATATCATGATCAAGTGGGGTTTATTCCAAGTGCACAAGGATGATTCAACATATACAAATTGATCAATGTAATACATTACATCAACAAAACAAAGTCTAAAAATCATATGATCTTATCAATAGATGCAGAGAAAGCATTTGATAAGATACAATATCCATTTATGATCAAAACACTTAATAAAATGGGTAAAGAAAGGAAGTACCTCAATATAATAAAGACGATATATGAGAAACCCTCAGCTAATATACTCAATGGTGAAATTGAGTATGAAAATGTTGTAATGTACCCTGCGAATCACATAAGGATGCCTCAAGAAGTCAAATTAAGGAGTCACATTTATTGCAAATCTGGGACTACGAGGGGGCATTTCGCCTCCCAAATC
>NW_005370091.1:541860-568651 GCF_000412655.1 Myotis brandtii | reverse complement strand
GACCACAACCAATGGGGTATTCACATTACAATCAATAGGGTATTCAATCGAATGGGATGATTTACATAATTCAGAAAATCAAAATAACTTTTCTATTGTTAAACAAAGCAAATAAGTACAGAAGCCAAACAGCAGGGTTAAAGTTAAACTATAGTTTCTACCTGAGATGATTGCTACCATTCTTCAAAATCTTTTCCTCTAAAATCAGGAACAAGACAAGGATCCCACTCTTACCATTCTTATTCAACATAGTTCCGGATGTCCCAGACAGAGCAATCAGGCAAGAGAAAGGAATAAAAAGCATCCAAATTGGGAAGAAAGAAGTAAAAGTATCACTTTTTACAGATGACATGATTCTGTATGTAGAAAACCCTAAAGACTCCACCAAAACAACCTATTAGAAACAATAAACAAATACAGTAAAGTTGTAGAATACAAAATCAATGTACAAAAATTCATTGCTTTCCTATGTACTAATGAAGAAACTTCAGAAAAAGAAATGAAAAAATTAATTCCTGTTGCAACTGCAATCAAAAATTAAAATACCTAGGGATAAACTTAACACAGGATGTGAAGGACTCATATACTGAAAACTACAAAGCATTATTAAAAGAGATTGAAAAAGACAAAATGAAATGGAAATATATTTCATTTTCATGGATTAGGAGAATCAACATAGTTAAAAATGGCCATATTGCCCCAAGAAATACATAGATTTAATGCAATCCCCATCAAAATCCCAATGTCATCTTTTAAAGAAAGAGAACAAAATATCGCCATATTTGTATGGAACCACAAAAGACCCTGAATACCCAAAGCAATCCTGAGGAAAAAGAATTAACTCATTAAACTGTAGATACCCAAAGCAATCTACAGATTCAACACAATTCCTATGTAAATACCAATGGTGTTTTTTACAGAATTAGAACAAAAAATCCAAACATTTATATGGAACCAAGAAAGACCCTGAATTTTGACAAAGCCCAGGAGGACAAAATTCTAAAAAGGGATTGGTAGTGTCAAACAATACAGAGAAGTTTACCAAAACCAAACCAAACCCATGTTGAAGAAATGTTGAATGCTTTTGTTGCAAGAAGCAGAAAATCTAATTTAAACCAGCTAAAAAAAATATCTTTGTTCACACACCATTTTCATGAATGGCTTTTCAGGGCTCAGTATCTTTCTCTGAGATGCTCCAGGCTTTTCCCTCTCCTTGTGATAGGTTTACCCTCAGACTGATTTTTCTCACAGCTGCTAACAGCCACTGGGTCACACTTCTTGGTAAAGAGAGCATTTAGCTTCCCTAACCACTGATTGAAAGTCCAGACCTTTGCCTCCATCAGATCACTTCTAGACCAGAACTGTCAGGAGAGGGAATGCCTTGGATTGTGGAAAGAAAGATGGGATAATTGATTTTTTTAAAAAACCACTCCCAAATCCCATGACTAAATGGTGGGAGAGGAGTGGTGTTGAGGAGGAAACTGGTCTTGCAAGGCGTGTCACCATAAAAACTGTGAACAATGCACTGCCCTGGGGGGGTGGGGGGATGGAAACTGTGAACAATGCACTGCCCTGGGGGGTGGGGGGATGGTTGTTATGCTGATGCCAGGATGTGGCCTGACACCTGGGGACCTTCCTGCAGGGCCACGAAGGGGGCAGGGGGCATATCTACAAGACAAAGACCTCAGCGGGATATATATATAGACAGGATCTCTGCATGTTTCTTTACTCTGATTTGGAAATTATTCCCGGAGTCCACTAGTGTTAATAAACGGGGCCCCTCCCTTTCTCTAGGAAACGTGCTTGGTATTTCTTTGGTCTTCTGTAACAGTGTACCATGTGAGGAAACTACAACTCCAGGCTTCCATTGTCTTCATGCCTGGCAGGCCACCGCAGCAAAAAGGAATATACCTCTTTCTTGCTCCTTCCAGAGAAAGTTCCAGGGAGGGCTCTCATCGGTTCCTCCCATTCCTCTGCCTTTCCCAAGCCAACCTCAGAGATAAGGGGGAGGAGCTCTCTGATTGCAAGGCCAGGATTGTGTGTTTGCAGTTGGGGGGCGGGGGGGGATGGAAAGGGCCAGCACCAACCAAAGCACATGGAATGCATTCTCCAGAGCTACCATAGTTCATTCCAATTGGCTTGCCTGGTAAATGGTAGTGGTACCACTGTTCTCAAATATTCTCCATTTTCTGCTCCAGAGAATACTTTTATGTTCATTTTTTGGTATAACATATATTTATAATCTGTAGACTTGGATTTTTTTTTTTAAACCTGCTCTTCCTTTTGTTTTTATGTGAAGGTTCAGTGACTTCTTTCTTGGTAATCTGCAAATTCCTCCAGAGCAGACTAACAATATTAAGTTTTTGTGAAGATGGGTAGCAGTTGGAACTTACATGCATTTCTGGTGGGAATACAAAAACAGAGTGGCACCCTAACGGGTTTGGCTCAGTGGATAGAGCGTCGGCCTGTGGACTGAAGGGTCCCAGGTTCGATTCCAGTCAAGGGCATGTACCTTGGTTGCGGGTACATCCCCAGTGGGGAGTGTGCAGGAGGCAGCTGATCGATGTTTCTCTCTCATCGATGTTTCTAACTCTCTATGCCTCTCCCTTCCCCTCTGTAAAAAAATCAATAAAATATATTAAAACAACAACAACAACGACAACAACAACAACAACAACAGTGTGGCTGCTTTGAAGACAGTTCGGCAATTCCGCAGGCCACAAAAATGTTTTAAAATTGGGTTGTGAAGGTCATTGTGCAATTATACATTTACTAAAAATCATTATATACTTATAATGGGTGAATTTTATGATATGTAAATTATAGTTCAATTAAGCTGTTTTAAAAAGCTTAAAAAATCACAAATTCACATGGATGTTTCTTATTCTATCTAATAATAGCCAAACATGGTAATTGACCATACCTTCACTACGCCACCCATGGGCTAATCAGTGAGATATGCAAATTAACCGCCAACAAAGATGGCGGCTAATTTGCATACTGCAGGCAGGGTGGGACAGGGCGAGCCGCCAGCACGAGCCGCCATCTAGGCCCCTGTGGGCAATGCCATGCTGGCCCCGCAAGCCCCAGGAGCCGCGTGCCCACCACCTGGGACCCGATGGCGGGCCCCTGAAGCCCCAGAAGCTGCCAGATATGGCAGTAACTCTATCAGTAAGCACTCTGAAAGTCAGTGGCATAAATGCACCAATTAAAAGACAGATTATGAGGGTGAATCAAAAACAAACCCCACTTTAAATATAAAGACACATATAGATTAAAAGTAAATGAATTAAGCTGCAGCCTGTTTTGCTCAGTGGATAGAGCATTAGCCCATGGACTGAAGGGTCCCAGGTTCGATTCCAGTCAAGGGCATGTACCTCAGTTGCTGGCTTGATCCCCAGTCCCTATCAAAGCATGTGCAGGAGGCAACCAATCAATGTGTCTCTCCCTTTCCCTTCACTCTCTCTAAAATTCAATGGAAAAATATCCTTGGGTGAAGATTAACAAAAACAAAGTAAATGGATTAAGTAACATTAAAGAGATTATAAGAAAAATATATTCCAAATTTTGTTAGTTGTATAATGGTTATGTTTAAATTATTAACACCTAAGAAATTGGGTGAAGGGTACATATAATATGCTGTAGTATTTTATAGTTTTTTTTTACATGTATGAGATTATTTCAAATTAAAATATTAAAAAATTAAAAATTAATAAAATATTAATTGAAATGTATCTGCATTACATGAAAAATCTCCTAATTGCTTCTAGCATAATTTATTAAATTGTGCTAAAATTTACAAGGGTTCAATTAAAAAATATCTTAATTCTAAATGATATAATAGAAAATATATAATAGTGCAGTTATAAGCACTTATCTGAAAATAAAAATTTAAAGAAGTGAATTTAAAGAAGGAATTAGCCAAAGAAAATATATGCACAACCCATGGACACAGACAACAGTATGGTGATGGCCAGAGAAGTGGGGGGGCAAGAGCTGGGTAGAGGAGGCAAAAGGGGGGAAATAGGGACATCCTATGTAATAATAACAAAAGGCTAATATGCAAATTGACTGAATGGCAGAATGGCCGGTTGCTATGATGCACACTGGCCACCAGGGGGCAGATGCTCAATGCAGGAGCTGCCCTCTGGTGGTCAGTGCACATCCATATGGGGAGTGCCACTCAGCCAGAAGCTGGCTCATGGCTGGCCAGCGCAGAGGTGGTGGCAAGAGCCTCTCTCACCTCCATGGCAGCACTAAGAATGTTCATCTAACGGTTTAAACTCGATCCCTTGGGGGCCTAAGCCTTTAGTCGGACATCCCCCAAGGTCTCCCTGGCTGCCAGAAGGATGTAAGATTGTAAGCTTAGGTCTGTTCCTCCGGGGAGTGGGCCTAAGTTGACAGGTGGACATCCCCCAAGGGGTCCTGAACTGTGAATGGGCGCAGGCCGGGCTGAGGGACCCCCCACCCCCACCCCAAGTGCACAAATTTTTGTGCACCGGGCCTCTAGTTCTTAAATAAAAGCAATAAATAAATATTCAGGGAATTTAACTTTCAGTTTTCAGCTTCTTTCACCTTCTGGCTTTAATTTTTGTTTTTTAAATCCTCACCTGAGGGTATTTTTCCATTGATTTTTAGAAAGAGTGGAAGAAAGGGAAAGACAGAGAGAAATATTGATGTGAGATGAGAGAAACACATTGATTGGTTGCCTCCTACACACGGTAGGGCCCAGGCTGGGAGGAGCCTGCAACAGAGGTATGTGCCCCTGACCAGAATCGAACCCAGAACCCTTTCGTACACAGGCTGACGCTCTATCCACTGAGCCAAACTGGCTAGGGCTGGCTTCCATCTTCAGTGAGGAAAAGAAACATTGAATAAGTGTACTTTTCTAAAGAAAAATATATTTACCGGTCTGCAGTTTCAGAAACGATCTACTGAATAAAAATGTTTTCTAGTTATGTTATAATCCAATGACTGCTTATGTGGAAATTAAATATCACAAAAAAATTGATATTGATAATGGCATGTTTGCCAGAGCAGAAAAAAGTTTAGTGATATAAAAGCATACTGGTAATTAAGTTAAAACAATTAAACACACACAGGAATTTATTTTCAAGGGTAACTTTGGAGGTCTTTACCTAATCATATTTTATGTACTCCTGAGAGAGGCAATGAGTGAAGATTTATCACACAACCACAAAAAGATAACAAAAAACGAACATAAACCTACTCTCCTCCTCCCGGCAATCACCACATTGTCTAGTGTCCATGAGTTTTCTCTCCCTTTTTTTTTCTTAATCCCTTTCCCCCCCCCCCCCCCCCCCCCCAACACACACACCAGAGCTGTCTGCCTGCTCTGTATGGGTCTGATTCTAAGAGATGTATGGTGAGACATATTGTGAATTGCTATTTCTTCCTTTGGCTGTATGAATACTATAAACTTGACACAAAAAACCCGAGAGAATAAAATTGGCATACGTGTAGGTGTTTAAAACTACTCTACCGTAATACTATTTTTAATCTTGGAACAACAATATTAGATAAATGAGGCCAGATCCAGTTCATATTTCTAGGACACCTGAGTATAATTTATAAATTATACTCATGTATCCCCAGGCCTGCTCTCCAAGGCTACGCACTCTCACTGTGATATGACTTTCATGGTAAGAAATTCTAGATTTCTAAATAATGTGCTCATACTGCTGTTTCTCAATTTGTTCTTTTGGACTTGTTTTTCTTGGCAACCATTCTAGAGATTCAGAGCAGGGAATGAGGCAATTACCAAATTGTGGGAGTGGAGAAGGCAACAACAGGGTGAGAGGCAAAGGCCACTGCAGGACAATTGGATTCTGTGGCAACCCATGCCAAGCGAATGGCACACCCCTAGATGCCTGAATAGGCAGTGGAATGTGAAATCTGTCCACTGTAAACACTCTTATCTGCCCAACCTGTTCACCAGCAGCCACAGCCACAAGGAAATGGCCTTTGTCTCACTTCTGCCTTTTATGACCTAACTTAAAGTGTATCAAGAGCTGAATTTTATGACATAACTTAAAGTGTATCCAGAGCTGTAGCTTCAAGACCTGTTGGGAAATGTGGCCATTTTTAGCTTCCCAGCACTGGTGATCAAGGAGTACATAGAAGGGGTAAGACCCAACAATCATATCTAGCACAGTCTCCTTCTCTCATTCCCGAATGTAGCTACATGACGATTTGAGGCTAAATCACTACTCAGTGTTTACATTTTCATGCCTGCGCAAATGTTACCCACAAGCCACACAGTGTGCCACATCCCACCTTTTTCTCATATACTTTTTTCTGCAGTTAATAATTCTCTCATCTTTTCATTTGCCAGGTTTGCTAAGATTCTCTTCCTATTTTTTTACAAATACTATGTCTCTGCCACATGCCTGACAATAGTATTTTGACTATATTTAATGCACCATGAATGGAGAGAAGTAAATGTAACAGGTTGGTGTGAATGTCTGGCTGCTGTTCTGAAAATAGGGTAGAAGAAAGGGACAGCAGAGCTGCCTCAAACAGATTCTCAAACTGCAGCGGGAAGGCCGGGGAGTGTTGGGGGGCAGGTGGGATGAGGATAAGAGATCAACCGAAGGACTTGTATGCATGCATATAAGCATAACCAATGGACATAAGACACTGGGGGGTAGGGGAGGCCAGGGGATTGTCAAGGGCGGGGAATAAAAAAAGGACACATATGTAATACCCTTTGTAATAGTTTAAGCAATAAAAAAAAGAAAATTATTCAAGGGTACAAATAAATATGGTGTAAAAAAAAATAAAATAAAAATCATCTCCAGTTTTCCTTATCCTTATAAAACCATGTTGATAAAACTAGCTTGAGTGTGCTAAAGAAGTGACTAACACTACAGTACATTTTATAAAAGAAATGGGACAAGAGTACAAAAACAAATATGATACATTATATAAAAAGACTATTAAGAAAAAGTAGTTTCTATTTTTGTATATTTTAATTTTAAAAACATGAATTGCTCATGATTCTACCACATTTTTTACTATATAAAATATTTTTATGACATAAATAAAGTTACTGACAGTGCCCATTTGGACTGCAAATACTAGTTTACAATGATTGCTACATTATTGGTTGGATATTTTCTGGATGTATAATAAGCATACAGAAAAGTGACCATATTATAATTGTAAAACTCAGTGAATTTTCACAAACTAAACACTGCTGTGCCAAGAACCTTAGCTCAAGGCACAGCATTACCAGCATTGCAGAAGATGGACTATCAAAATATTAGTTATTTCAAAGGAGAGAATTTAAGATAAAGAAATGGTGGATTAGGTATTTGAGGACTGAAAATACAAAAGGGGACATTAAGGTGATGGAAAGATAATAAGCACAGAGGTCAATGGGGGAAAGAAGGGACATATGTAATACTTTCAGATTTCAGAGAGGAAGGGAGAGAGAGAGATAGAAACATCAATGATGAGAATCGTCCATCGGATGCCTCCTGCACGTCCCCTACTGGGGATAGAGTCCTAAATCTGGGCATGTGCCCTGACTGGGAATGGAACCGTGACCTCCTAGTTCATAGGTTGATCCTCAACCACTGAGCCACACCCGGCAGGCCTCTCTGTATAATTTGAAAAAGCTGAACTTATAGAACCAGAGAGTAGAATAGTGATTGCTAGAGTGGTGGGGGAAATGGAGAATGTTGGTCAAATTTCAAGTTATAAGATGTATGTGTTTTGGGGACTGAATGCACAGTGTGGTGACTATAGTTATTCATTTTGTATTGTATATTTAAACTTTGCTAAAAGAGTACATCTTAAGCACATCAAAAATTGATAACTATGTTAGGTGATGGATATGTTAATAACTTGATTGTGGTAATCAGTTCACAGTATATATTAAATCATTATGTTGTACAGCTTCAAAAAATCATGTTGTACAACTTAAACACATATAGCTTTCACTATATAATAAAGAGGTAATATGCAATTTGACCCTCACTCCATCATGCCGTCACAAGATGGCTGCACCCATAGCGGAGGCAGGGTTCCTGTAACACAAGATGGCTGTGCCCACAGCGGAGGTGGGATTCCCATAACGAGTCGTAGCGAGCAATCAGCAGGGACCTGAGGCTTCATGGTGCTGGGCTGGGGCGGGGGACTTGATGGAGGACCTCAGGCTGCACCCCCACCTGGTGGGGCTTGAAGGGGGACCTCAGGCCATGCCCCCACCCAGCGGGGATTGATGGGGGCCCTGAGGCTGCATCCCCCGCCAAGTGGGGCTTGATGGGGTGGGCCCGGCCAGGTTTGGATCTCACACAATGGGGGTGGGGCCAGCTGGGTCTGGGTCTCGTGCAATTTCAAGGTGCATGCGGGTTGGCGGGGACTTGACTCTGGGTCCCGTGGTGCGCCCCAGACTCTGACAGGAGGAAGATTTTCATATACATTTTACTAATTTTCTTTCATCTCTGACACTTCTATTATAGAGAAAGGGCAAATAGCAATATTAAAATATTTCCTCTAATTAATCCCCTTTTAATGTGCACAAATTTCATGCACCGGGCCACTAGTACCTCAATAAAGCTGGGGAAAAAGGTTACAAAGATATTCTCCCATGTTTTTCTGTAACAACCCTCCCTCCCCCTTACTAGTTTAACATTCAAATTGGCAATCCATCTGGAATTTATTTTGTATATGGTATAAAATAGTGGTCAAAACACATTAAAACAAAAAAAAGAAATCAGCCCTAGCTGATTTGTTTCAGTGAATAGAGTGTTGGCCTGCAGACAGAAGCGTCCCAGGTTTGATTCTGGTCAAGGGAACATGCCGGGTTGCAGGCTCCATCCCCAGTGGAGGGTGTGCAGGAGGCAGCCGGTCAATGATTCTCTCTCATCATTGATGTTTCTATCTCTCTATTCCTCTCTGAAATCAATTTTAAAAAATTAAATTAAAAATAAAAATCAAATGGACCCAGTACCAATTGTTGAAAAGAGTATCCTTTTCTCACTGCACTTCAGGGTCACTTTTGCTATATGTATAGGCCTGTTTAGAGACCTTTTTTCCTTGGTCAGTGTGTTACTTTTGTATTTCTGCCATTAAAAATTACCATGAATTTAGTAGCTCAAAACAGCACCCATTTTTTAATGTCACAACTCTGTGAGACAGAAGTCTGAGCATAGTGTGGCTCTCCTGAATCCTCTGCTTAGAGTCTGACAGGCTGAAATCATGGTATTGGTAGGTCTGAACTCTAATGTCTGAAGATGGATTTGCTTCCAAGGTCATTCAGGTTGTTGGCCGAATTTAATGCCTCGTGGTTGTAGGACTGCGGTCCTCATTTCCTTGTTGGCTGACAGCTGTGATTTAGTTTTTGCTCCTAGAAGTAATGCATTTCTTCTCCTGCTTTCCACGTGGCCCTTCAGCAACAGCAAGTCAAGTTCCTCTCTTACTTAGAATCTCTCCTATTTTCCCTTTTGCTGCATCTCTGACTGATTCTTTTGCTTTTAAGAGCTGACATGATTACATTGGGACCACCTAGAATCTAGGTCCTAGATAATCCAGGACAACTTCCCTATTTTAAGGTCAGCTGATGAGTAGCCATAATTATATCAGCAAATTTCCTTCACAGCAGTCTCAATTAGGTTTATTGAATAACAGTGAATAGTAATTTGGGGGTGGGGTGGTATTTTTAAAATTCTGCCTACCATAGTTGATTTGTTTATACTTGTACCACTACCACAGTCTTATTGTTATAGTTTTCTAATAGTTTTTTATTTGTAATAGTGTAAATTGCTTAGCTTTCTTCTTCAAGTTATGTTAGGCTAACATACATATAATTGATTAGAAGAGGAGGAGAGACATAATGGGACAGAAGCAATATTAAAATAGATAACAGCTAATACTTTCCAAAACTGATGAAAAGCATTAGAGATAAATATTGTCAAACTTCCCCACTTTTTTGGATCAGCAATAGTTTAATGAAACCATGTATTTACAGGATTCTTAAATGGGTTCAATATAAAATGTAAAAATTAGTAAATGATGCAAACTAGAATACATTTTGATATTGGTACAATGGCAATATATTTACAAATGCTTATCTATAGGCTTTCTATAATATTTTAATGAACTTTTATTCAACAAGAATGATCAAATCATCAAATCATTTAAATTAATTTGA
The DNA here is from genome assembly GCF_000412655.1 of Myotis brandtii. Taxonomy (NCBI): domain Eukaryota; kingdom Metazoa; phylum Chordata; class Mammalia; order Chiroptera; family Vespertilionidae; genus Myotis; species Myotis brandtii. Next base: position 558,471 of record NW_005370091.1, on the reverse strand, counting down.
TATAATACACAGTGGTTTATTAATATTAGAAACATCATAAGTGCCTCATGAAACAAGCACTCAACTGCTTTATTCTCAGGGATTATTCTCTTTATTCAAACATAATATAAAAAAAAAACGTAAGTGGGAAGGCCACAGAGGGTTGGGGGGCAGAAGGGAGGGGAGTAAGAGATCAACCGAAGGACTTGTATGCATGCATATAAGTTATTATTAGAAACATCATAAGTGCCTCATGAAACAAGCACTCAACTGCTTTATTCTCAGGGATTATTCTCTTTATTCAAACATAATATAAAAAAATGTAGCTAGCAAATTAAAAAAAAAAACTTGTACTAGAAGCACATAAGTTTCTTAACTTCATTATCTGTTGAATTTTTATCCATAAATGTGCTGTAAACATAAATGTGGTTGTCATAAAAATAAAAGGTTCCTCAGGTCTGCTTTCCTGTCTGGCGACTTTCACAACACTATTTGGCATCTCAAAGCATATTTATCTGTGGAAATACAGGCATTTCTGGGAAAATGCTAAAGCATCTTTTTAGCCTAAGCTAACCAGAGGGTATTTCAAGGATATCATCTATGTAGCTGCTTCCTCTCAGGCTAAAAAGTGCAGTGAAGATGTGAAACCCCTGGGTTCCTATCCATGAAGAACTGCTCTCCTGATTTCTGGAACTGCAGTGGAGGTTACAGCATCTCAGCTAATCCTGCACCTCCAGTCACACACACCTAATGAGAGTGTCCCTTCTTCCATGATACTTAGAACATTAGCGATGGGGATCCTTGTTGGAGCTATACTAGTGTCTACTGCTAAGTACCCATGTCTTACAAACTGCAGGCTCCCAGAACTACTTGGCAACTTTGTAGGAGACTGACTGATAGGGTTGCCAAATAAAATATAGGATGCCCAGTTAAATTTGAACTTCAGGCAAACAATGCATTTTTCTTTCAGTATAAATATGTCCCATGCAATAGTTGGTACATAGTCACACTAAAAAATGTTACTCACTGTTTAATGGGACATATTTATACTCAAAAATTTAAAAGACTAAAAAACAACAACTTTTAAAGAGTTATTTGTTGTTTATCTGAAATTCAAATCCTACTGGGCATCACATTTATATTTGCTGGATCTGGCAGCCCTGGACTGGCAGGAAAGAACAAAAACCCAGTTAGGTGTGCATTTACTGTTATTGAATCAACAGGCTGTTGAGGCCTAGGAATCAGGTCTCACAGTGAACCTGCTGAAGACCTCAGACCATCCTTCGCAGGGCACTGCGGAAAATAAAAGGTTCGTGTGGAAGACTTCATGAGATTTATATTTAGCTGTATGAATGTGGACAGCAGATGTCAAAGAACAAATACCAGATATAACTACCTACCTACCAAAGATGCTAGAAATGGTACATTCTTATTTTTAAGGTCACATTGGATATTTTGCTTCCAGTCCTTTTGGAAAGCAGTTGGGTTTGGATGAGGACGGGTTTACCTCGTGACTGTTTATAGTGAACAGAAATGAAATCTAGAGGGTGTCTTTTATTGATCTAGTTTGTAGTGAAGTATAGTTACCTCCATCTTGGGTAAAAACTGCTGTTTAAAATTTTAACCCTGCTATTCTGGCTTTTGTAAACATTTGCTTCCTTAAATAATAGGGAAAATAAGACTACTCCCATTCCAGAGAGGCCATAAAATATGCCCCAAACAGAGTTGGCAGTGCTGGCGCCAGGCCAGGCCTTGAGATATGGTCTCACGGCCCTGTCCCAGCACACAGGACTTTTTCTCAGAAGGTCCGGAAGTCTCATTCCAAATTTGGAAAACAAAGAGCTGAAAAACATATAAATTGAAAAGACTTCCACCATATTGGGCCCCAGAATTTGAGAAGCAAGAGTTCCTCTGGGCCCACTAGCACTAGCGAAAATGAATAGGACTCCAAATAAATTTGGCTTATTGGTTAAGGCGTCTTCTGATTTACAATATAACAGTAGCACTTAATGAATGATTGAGCTTTACAGGCTGAAATACTTTTCTTTTCAATTACCCAAGATGAATGGGAACTAGGTTATTATCTTAATGTCATAACTGCACCTACGGAGTACACATTAGAGCTATCTAGTTAAATGTGAACAACATTTCCACCCTAACTTGAGTAATTCCAGGATAAACATCATGTTGGGGGTTGCATTTTCCGTCTGTTCTCTTACTGATCATGCAAACTAGAAAATATCCAGATACCCACAGTATTTATGGGCTCCGTACATACTTTAATTCTTTAAATAAAATTATGTGTTAGAATAATTATCTATACATACCCTATTACATTTAAAAGAAAGGATTGCAGTGATATCTATATATTTTATGAATCATCTTGTAGAGTCAGGCAGAGTTGGCTCCAGTCTTGCTCATCAAAGCTGCTTGCAGAGTGGGTGAGCCGGCTGAAACTTTCTCCTGAAGGACCCGGCTCATTGGCGGGATCCGTCCAGTTTCCGTTTCCATATTTTCTTGATTGGGAATTGGGGTCCCACCTGGGCTCTTCTCTGCATGACTTTTCTAAGCAGTTTCTGCAGATCTATGTGACTTTTACCAGGAGGCATGAAGGCATTTGCAACTCGAGTTGCACTTTTGGCGTTGGGCTTCAGGGAAACCTGTTGCAGGTCAGAGACATAACTAGTGAATTCCATACCTTTGGTGATGGAACAAGCTTTATCCTTTCCTCAAAATTGTGTTTTTAAATTTTACAGTCAGCAGATCTTTAACTGTTTTCTGCATGAGCATCTTTTTTTAACGATCTAGACTAAGTGCTTCGGTGAGGTTGGGTTTTCTGAGCAGCAAAGGTGCTATGGGTGGTGGAGGCGAGGCAGAGGAGAAGGTGGGAGGGTGGGGCCGGCTGGCTGTGGCTGCGTGGGAGGAAGTGCAGCTCAGGATTCTCCAGGGCTGGTTAGAGCACAGGAAGCCACGTTTGTAAGTTTACCAGTCGTGTAACAGGTTTGACCACAGATTGCACAGGAAGAATTTTCTGAGTCGGTCTTCGGCACTTCCTGGAGCTTGCATAATTCATTTTATAAATGCAAAACCATTTTTTATAAGACTATAAAGTTCTCGGTGGCAGACATGGGATGGAAAGATGGTATCTTCCTCAACTCTGGGCCATGCAGTGCTGGCACCGGTTGCAGGTAGATCATCGTCTGTCCAAAGTTTTACTGTACCTTCTGCCCTCCCCCAAATTATGAGAAAGTTTATTTAGAAAGTTACGGAGACAGATGTGAGCCTGGGCTGCATAGGCTCATGAAACAAGTTACAGAAGCAACAGAAGGGCCCTGGGAGCCTAGGAGTGAGAAGGGCGAGGGAAATGTACCTGGGGAGGAGAGGAGGGGGAAGGGAAAGGCGCCGGCTGCTGGGGAGAGGGAGAGCCTTTACTGCATCCTTCACGCTGGGACATTGAAGTTCAAGGATGATCTTAACCAGCGTCTGCCAAGTGGTGCATCTATTGGAGAAATACCCCTCTTTCTTCTGAGGGTGGTGCAGGGGGAGGTGTAATTAGTTTGGACTGAAAGGGCGAGGTTTTCTTTTTTATTTTAAAGATCTTTTTTGCTTTTGCTTTTAGCTTTCTTCTTTGAGGTTTCATTATTTTAGTCTAAGATCCTGGGGATTAAATGGAGTCCAGGCAGTGGCCTCACTCCTGCCAATAAAAAAAAACTTAAATTAAAACCTAGTGAAGGGGCCAATCTAGCCATGGTCTCTTCACAATGGACCCTTAAAAATTTTGTGCCCTGGCTGTGTCGCTCAGTTGTTAAAGCATCACCCAATACTCCAAGGTTGTGGGCCCAATCTCTGGTTAAGGCACATACAAGAATCAACCAATGAATGCATAACTAAATAGAACAGCAAATCTCCCTCTCTCCCTGCCTCTCTCTTCCTCTAAAAAGTCAATTTAAAAAATTTTAGCAACTTACTCTTTCGTTTACAGCAGCGGTTCTCAACCTGTGGGTCGCGACCCCTTTGGTGGTCGAACGGCCCTTTCACAGGGATCGCCTAAGACCATCCTGCATATCAGATATTTACATTACGATTCATAACAGTAGCAACATTACAGTTATGAAGTAGCAACGAAAATAATTTTATGGTGGGTCACAACATGAGGAATTGTATTTAAAGGGCCAGAAGGTTGAGAACCACTGGTTTACAGTGTATGAGAAGGCCTATTTTCTTCCACTCATGCTTGGTTTTATTTTTTAAAGGAATGCTAATCTGATAGGTAAAATATGCAGTTTCCTCACTTTGATTTCCATTTTTAAATTTTGAAGGAAATTAAGCATTTTTCATGTTTGTTGTTCATATTTATTTCTGTGAATGGTCTGTTCTTAGCCTGTTGTCAATGGTTTTGTTTTGTTTATTTATTTAACACCATTAAGAGAGTTTAACATTTTATGAAGTTAAACTTAGTTCACTTTTATGGCTTTCATGTTTGAGGTTATGTTTATAACAGCTATTCTCCTTTCAAGATTAAAAAATAATCCCTAATTTTTTCTGGATATTTTTTCAGTTTTTGGTTTGTTTTGTTTCATTTAAATTTTTGGTCTTAAACTTAAATTTATTTTGGGGTAAAGGGTAAAGCCACTTTTTTGGGGGGAATTCAACAAGGGTACCAAAGTCCCCTTCGCTGCCCTTAGGCAACCCTGCTCTTCTCTGTCGTCTTTCAAAGAGTGAAGATCTTATGCATTAGAAAGTGCCCCTGTCTCCAGAGTAAGGATAAGACCATGACTGAAATTTCGGTCTCCTGAGGGTTCGATATTCTATATTTGCTGTTTTATCACAGGTGTTGTAGTTGAAGCTCCTTTAAATCTAGAGTAGAATACGAGTTTAGGAATTTTCAGTCTGTAGATAAGTTCTCTTGGTCAGCATCTCAGTTAAAGGAACTAGCAGGAAGCTGGACAGCTTAGAAATACAACCTCATTGTTCATTGGGTCAGGGTCAACAATTTTCCTTTTAACCTTTTAATTATTTACTCAAAGATGAAAGTTTTGTTCAAATATGTTTTACTAAAAGGAACCATATTTCAGAGATTGATCTGTAGATAACTTTGTAGAAAATGCCATAGGGCTAACCACGTGAAGAAATCTTCCTCCTAGCCTTTGTATTTCAATGCAGATTTAAAAAATCATGCAATTAGATCGAATTCCGTTAGACTTGCTTTTGTAAAAATGTTCCCCTGAGCATCTGTGGTAGAAGGATTAAAAACCTAGTTTACCCAAAGGCTCTCTTTTTTTTTCTTTTTTTGCAGTTTTCTTCCTTTGTGAAGACTTACTAAAGTATACTGATACGGGATTTTTTGGACTGGAACGCGTGGTGTTCCCCTGGGCAGGATGGTTCCCCGGATTCTTTGTCCCTTGGAGTCAAAGAATGAATCCCCACATGGAAGATGGTGTATATATAGCAAAGGTGGAAATTTATTGAAGAACAAGTACAGAGACTACCACGTGGGGCAGGGGAAAGAGTCCCACCAAGTTCCTTCTTCCACAGTTTATAAAGGCTGCAGATCTTTGTGCCTTGATATCCCCTCTGATTGGCCACTATCTCCCTTTTGATTTGGTCACTATAGCAACTCCTTAGTTCAAAGGTCAAATCTCACATGGGACGTGTGAGACCCTCCTCCCTCATTGTTCTTCTAGTCCCTCTAGGCCAGTGGTTCTCAACCTTCCTAATGCCGCCATCCTTTAATACAGTTCCTCATGTTGTGGTGACCCCCAATTTCATTGTTACAAATTGAACATAATTAAAGCATAGTGATTAATCACAAAAACAATATGTAATTATCTATGTGTTTTCCAATGGTCTGAGGCGACCCCTGTGAAAGGGTTGTTCGACCCCCAAAGGGGTTGTGACCCCCAGGTTGAGAACCATTGCTCTAGTCTTTCTTCTTCCTTCTTTATTTTGTAAATATAGACCTTTTGCTACTCCCAGTTTCCTTATCTTATGGAAATGTAACTGCTGCCTCCCCCAACTTTCTTGTCTTATAGAAATGTAACTTCTGCTGGCTTCCTGCTCCCTGTCTTAAGGAAATGTAACTTCTCCCAGTCTGTAGCCCCCTGTTTTTTCATGGACCTCTTTCATTTTTAAAATTTCCTAAACCTGCTTATATCCCCCTAAAATTCCTATTTCAATACTATCATCAGAATTTTTATTATGTGCCCCCTCTGTACTCCATATTTATTACTCAGTTCATGAGAGAATATAAACAGAATCTGAGGTCTCACATATGTTGTAAAATCTAAAATAAAAATGTAGTTGGGGGTTAATAGGGGGATGAGGACACATTTGTAATACCTTAACCAAAAAAGAAATTAAAGATAAAAAAAAAAAATGTTTCCTTGAGGACAGACAGCCTGGTATTTTCTCTTGTCACTGGTCCAAAGTCCATATTCCTGATTCTTTGAAAGCCCAAACTCAACAAGTCAGAATTTGGGGTAAGGAAAGGTTTACTGATGGAGAAGGCACCAACGGAGAAGATGGAGCCCTGGTGGGGCCTTAAATCCATGTTAAGAAAGTACAGACTTCAGGCTTCTTTTAGGTCAGGGGTAGGGGAAATGGGAGGGGCTGTTTTTGTAAAACTCAAGCCAAATTCTCCTCATAATTAGCATGTCATTATGGGAGACTCAGCTATTAGCCTGAAGGCTGTGGGAACAGAGCAGGCTTGAACAAGATTGAGTCAAAGAGAGACTGAGCATTTCATTCTGTTACACTCTGATTTAGTAATCTCTCTACAACATCCCTGAGTGAGTCTTTAAAGCTGTTCTCTCAGTGACAGTAAACTCACTGCCTTATAAGATAGTCTGTGGCATTATTGACTAGTTTTTACTATAGGAAGTTTCTTGTTTGGGCATAAATGGACTCAAATTCATGGAAGAATAATCATGGTGGTGAAGGGACATGGAATCATTGTGACTTAGAAGAAATATATGTTTAGTCTTAGTCCACAATTCCTGGCTCCCTGCTCCCAGTCTCTTGAAATTTCCTAAGTGAAGAGAGTGAAAATGGTATCTTTTGTCATGTTAATGAGGTGACTTTTGGAAAGCACCTCAATGGGGATTGATTGCCAGGAGACCCAACCTTGTGACTAGAGGGTTGAGACTTTTAGTCTCACTCCAAAACATTCACTTCCCAGGGAAGGGAGAGGCTTTGAAGGTTGAAATCAATTGTCAATGTCCAGTGGTTTAATCAATCATGCCTATGTAATGAATTTTCCATAAACACCCAAGAGGATGGGGTGCAGAGAACTTCTGGGTTGGGGAACACATGGAGGATCTGGGAGCCTGGCTTGCCTGGGGAGGACACAGAAGTGTCATTCCCCTCTCCACATATCTCACCCTATGCAGCTCTTCCCCATCCTGGCTGATCCTGAGTACAATAAACCAATAAACATTTCACAATAAATCAGTGATCTAGTAAGTAACATGTTTCTCTGATTTCTGTGAGCCATTCTGGCAAATTAATTGAACCCAAGGAGTGGGTTGGGGAAACTTCTGATTTACAGCCAGTCAGTTAGAAGTATAGGTAACAATGGCATTCTGAGTTGGAGGGAGTTGTTGGAATGTCCAATTTGTAGTCAGTTGATCAGAAGCACAGTCTGGGTTTGTGGCTGGCATTTGAAGAGTGTATGTGTTGGAGGAAGTTTTATATAGGGCCGAACTCAACCTGTGGAATCTGATGTTATCTGCGCAACAAATTCACCCAAAATTGGTGCTTTAAAATAAGCATTGTATTATGCTCAAGGATTCTGTGGAGCAGGGGTTTGGATGAGGCATAGTTCAAATGGCTTGTCTTGAGGAGCAAACTGGTCTTGCAAGGCGTGTCAGGCCATAAAAAGTGTGAACAATGCATTGCATTGGGGGGGGCGGGGAGGGGAAGGTCATTATCTCTGGCCCCAGGACAGATTGACACCTGGGGGCCTTCCTGTAAGCTCAGGAAAGGGGGTGGAACCATATCTGCAAGACAATGACCCCTGAAGGTTATAAAAAGCAAAGCCTCTGCATGTTACTTCACTCTGATTTGGAAATTATTCCCGGAGTCCACTAGTGTTAATAAACGGGTCCCTCCCTTTCTCTAGGAAGCGTGCTTGGTATTTCTTTGCTCTTCTGTAACAGTCTCTGCTCATAGTTGGGCTCCTCAGTTGGGAAGACATGATGGCTGGGTTGACTCAAGGACTAGAGGCTGGTATCATTTGTAGGCGTCTTACCTCACTTGTCAGTTAAGTCAATAGGGTGTCAATGGAACACTTCCACGTGGCCTCTCCATGTTGCCTGGGCTTCCTCAAAATATGGCAACCTCATGTAATCCCCTTCATGTGGCATCAGGGGTTCCCAGAGTTAGTATCTCAGCAAAGTAAGTGGGAGATGCATCACTTTTTCTGATCTCGCCTTGTACGTCATGCAATGTCACTTCTGCCATGTTCTACAGGTTAAAAATGGGCCATATTCCCTCCCAGATTTGGGATAGGAGATATAGATCTAGGCTTTATATCTCTCTTGATACAAAAATTTCTGATCATTAAAAAAAGGGAACACATCTATTTAAAGGAAATTTAAGTTATAAGACATATTCAAAATAAAACTTCCTAAAAAACAACAACAAAAAACTACTGCTTATCTTGTTTTTGGGAAGAATTAGAAAGCAGACTGCGTACAGAAGAGAGAGGCCTGTTTGGGACTTACTCTGGCTTATTAAGGCCACTTTGTTTACTGGCCACAATATAGAATAAGTTTTGCTTTTTAAATTAATTCCATGTTGTTCAACTTCCAAAGGACTTCCAGGAATTACCAAACATTTTTTTCCCCAATAATATTTTAAAAGCATAAAATAAAGTTGAGCAAGTATAACCCAATTATTCTTTTTTCTGTCCTTTTTTTGTTTTGTTTATCTTATGATTGCACTAGCTAATTTATTTATTTTATATAAAATCCTAACCCTCAATAGGCTAGGGTTTTAACTGGCCTGGATATGGTCATAGATGACCTTCACTTTCTATATAATTCCAGCTCTCTGTTGACTCTGTAGTTCTTATCTTATATCTGCATCAAAATACATTATAAATTGTGTAATAATTTATCAAACAAATTAATCTATATGTGTAATTATTTTTAAAAATATATTTTTATTGATTTTAGAGAGGAAGGGAGAAGGAGAGAGAAAGAAACATCAATGATGAGGGAGAATCATTGATCAGCTGCCTCCTGCATGTCCCCCACTGGGGATCGAGTCCACAACCCAGGCATGTGCACTCCTGGTTCATAAGTCAATGCTCAACCACTGAGCCATGCCTAGCCAGGTATGAATTATTTTTATTCCTTTCTTTCAAACTTGCTTTTGGTCTTACTCTTTTCTGCCCTGAAAAAAGAATTGACAGGTCAAATAGCTTTCTGGTTTCTTTGATTACAAAAAAGTCTCATTTCAGAAAAAAAAAAAATTCCTATCAAGTCAATATAATAAAAGCCTAAGTGACCGTTATGGTGGATTGACCAGAATGACTGGTTGCTCTGATGTGCACTGAACACCAGGGGGCAGACGCTCAACGCGGGAGCTGCTCCCTGGTGGTCAGTGCGCTCTCACTGGGGGAGTGCTGCTCAGCCAGAAGCCGGGCTCATGGCTGGTGAGCACAGCGGCAGGTGGCAGGAGCCTCTCTCACCTCTGTGGCAGTTCTCTCACCTCTGCGGCAGCGCTGAGGAGCAGCAAGCCGAGTGGTAAGGAGCAGTGAGCAGGCAGACAGTAAGGAGCGAGGGATCCCAGACTGAGAGAGGGATGTCTGACTGCCAGCTTAGGCCTGATCCTCTTCCCCTCCAGTGCATGAATTTTGTGCACCAGGCCTCTAGTTTAATATAAAAATTTAGGATTATAATCTAATTTAGGTTTCTATAGTCCTTCAGTGTAGGCCTGCCTAGGAATGCTTTGCCTTTTCATGATTTCCTAATTCTACCTCCTCTTCCACTCCTAGATATAATTTCCTGTTGCTCTGGAGAAGCAAGGTAAGACATAAGAAAGGTTTTATTTGACTGATTTTGTTGTATCTGGCAACAAAGTGAGAGCTACATTGCGTTTTCTGACCTAGCCTCAAAGTCTTGCAATGTCACTTCTTCCTCATTTTACTGATTAAAAGAGACTCACACCCACACCGGTCAACGGCAGGGGACAAAGATAGGTGTCTGAAAGATGACATATATACAATTATTGGCTTTTTTTCCCCTCTGGGGGTGCTTTTTTCCCCTGGGAGATCCTTTTGCAAGAGGAGCTATGACTGCATTAAGCAAGTAATGCTTCCATATCTGGCTGCTTTTGAGTCCCCCTTTAGCCATAAGTTGCTGGCAATATACCTCTCACTCTGGGTCTTTGGCTTCTTCTGGTTGAGCTCTCACATCCCCCTAGGAGACAAACATCTTTGCACACCATCACTGGAAGTGTAGATCTTGTCCAGTGCAACCAACCCTCTTTGCTGTTTACAGTCAGGCTAATCTAGTCTCAGCTTTGCATCTTTAGACTTCTTGCAGCAGAGGTAGAGAGTCTCCCAATCCTCAGAGGCTGTAGGCCAAGTTCTTTGAGAAGCTCATAAAAGCCCTTCTCTCCTGGATTAAGGTGTGGGGAATATTTTTCCTTCCTTCCCTGGTTCCGTCCCATCCCCTCTATAGTTCCCAGAATTTTTTCCAAAGATATTCCTCAGTTTCAACATTCACAGAAATGGAGGTGGGAGACTGAGCGATGTTGATAGAATCAGGTTCACAGTCCTTAGGATGTATTGCTTCAGTGGGCTAGCAACTCAATTTAGACATTGTCCTTAGACTTTGGGGTCACTGGTGAAACTCCAAGACAAAAAGTCCTACTTAATATCTTGCTACCCTTCAGCCAAGATTAACCAAGCAGAAATGCCACTTCCCCCATACCTGTGTTTCGGCTTACCCACGTTTAGAGGAAGGATTTTCAGAAGTATTTCAAAGCCAGTGGAGGTTGCATGACATTTTGAGAGAAGTTTGTGAGAAGAAACTGTGAGAGGAGTGGTGGGTGATCTTTCTAATCCAAATGCTCACCTTGTTTCCTCTAATTTACTCTTTACTGTGTGGTGAAAGAGCCATTCTAAAATAAAAACCTATTTGTATACTAGGTTTTATGCTTTCTATATCTTCTTTAAAAGATAAAGCCCAAGTCGTCATGAGAAGTAATTTGAAACATTTAAAAAAAATATTTGGATATAATCTTAAGATAATGCATGCAGCTTCCAAGGAATTTTATGTTTGCCATGGACAACTTGGGTTATAGTCTTCTTCATCCTCATTTTCTCTCTCTAGTTTTACTTTCTACTTATGTTTTATTTCTTAGGATAACTTAAAGTAGCCAGGATGGACTTGTCTATTAAGCATAATAGGCACAGTGTATAGGGCCCATGATACTTTTAGGGGGCCACAGAATTATTTTAAATTAAAAGGAAAAACTGAATATAACAATAATCCTATACAATAAAACCTTAATATGCAAATCGACCAAACAGCGGAATGACTAGTCACTATGATGCGCACTGACCACCAGGGAGCAGATGCTTAACGCAGGAGCTGCCCCCTGGGTGTCAGTGCGCTCCCACAGGGGGAGCGCTGCTCAGCCAGCCTGGCTCACGGCTGGTAAGTGCAGTAGTGGTGGCGGGAGCCTCTCCTGCCTCTGCTGCAGGTGGGTGGTAAGAAGCGAGGGGTCCCAGACTGCGAGAGGGCGTAGGCCGGGCTGAGGGATGCCCCTGAGTGCACGAATTTTGTGCACCAGGCCTCAAGTATTTTATAATTAATCAAGCCTGGAGTATATTTGTCTTTATGCCAAAGCAGTAATAAAAAAAAAACAACTTATATGTATATATATTTTATGAAGGAAGGGGCCTATGAAAATGAAAGTGCCCAAAGGCCACAAAAGTTATAACACACTGAAAGTAGTTAGCTTTACAGGAAAAAAAACCCCCACTTCTCAACTGACAACCATATTAGAAATTCTTCAGAGTTTTTATGTTTGTGGGTTTGGTGATCCGTTTCATTCCTGGCTGGGTTATGTAATTTATTGGTCATAAGTTAAAACTAATGTAGAGCATAAAATTCTGAGTAATATTTACTTGGACAATAAATAAGCCTTCAGATATGGGTCTAGTATCTTAATTTGGCTTAGACTTTCCTTAACATAAGTTTTTCTTTTTTAAAATTTTTATTTATTTTTCTTATTGTCTAAAGTTTTACATGTCTCCTTTTTCCCCGATTGACCTCCCCCTCTTCCCCCACATCCCCAGCCATTCCCATCCCGGGCAAGCCCCCACTGCCCCAGTGTCAGTGTATTGCATGCATACAAGTCCTTTGGTTGCTCTCTAACCCCACCCCCTCGCCACCTACCCTGCCATTTGTCTCTAGATCTATTTTTGTTCATCAATTTCTTTTCTTTTTAAAACAAGTTATTTCATTTGCTATCATTGGCTTTACCTTTATTTTTTACCAAAACCATGGCACTGTCTACCGGTAGTTTAAAGAACAATTCTACATGCTTAGATAGGAAGCATGAGGGAAACTATGAATTAAATCCTACTGAGAATGCAATTTACAAAATGAAGAGACAACACGCTACCCTCTTCTCTTGAGAATTAGTGTCTGCTTTCTTGACTGGGTCCCTTTAAAGTCTGGTTTCTATTGAGTCATAATTTCCAAACTCCAATCCTGGTTTTTTCTTAGATTTGTCTTTTCAACTGCTAAATGAAAAGGATGTCTTTTCAACCCCAGGTGAAAATCATCAGCTAGATTGAGGATACCTTGTAGAGTTCAGGAAGCTCACCTCTGCCTGATATCTTATGGGATGCTTTTCTGTCTCACTTTGTCTTTATTTCTACAAACTGCCTTCTGTGGTCACACCTTATGCTTTTTCTAGTCCAACTCATTTGCCTAATCCTCATATTTATATCTATCTCTTCTTCTATGGAAATTTTCTGACCTATTTCTGGCTTTGGACCTTCTCCTTGACTATATTTTGCTCCCCGGCTGGATATTTCCTGCCATCAACTCTCAGATGCTGTATCCTCTTAAGGACCTAGTAGACTCTCAGGATGGACAACTCTTGGTCTAACAATAGTTCCCATACTGGCTGCTTATCAGAATCCCCAGGACCCTGATTAATTAAGAGTTCAGATACCCAGGTCTTGGGAATCTACATTTTAATAAGTAGCTCAGGAGATTTCTGGTGCAGCTGTTGTGTTTGGAAACAACCACTCCACAGGATAAACTATGCTCCTCTGAGGATGCAAAGCTCTGCATAAGGTAGTCCTAGCTAGAAAATTCCTTCTCATCTTTAAAATCCCAGATTAAATATCACCTATTCTTTGGGGATCGCTTTTACTCTCTCTGCCTTCCCTTTTCATTGAGCAAAATTAGTTTCTCTTCCGTGCCACTATACATCAGTAAGAGCCCATTATCACATTGTTAGATTCATAGCCCGAATTCAGATATTTATGACAGAGGGAACTTAGGTAGCAAATAGTATTTAAAACATGGTCCATGGTCCTGCCTCACAATCATCTTCAGTGTGTGATCAATGAAGAATTTCTTTCCCAGATCTATTGAATCATAAACTGGGGATGCAGTTTGTAAAACAAATAATGTGACTGAGTCTCTCCTGTCCATTAAAGTTTGAGAATCCTTGCTCTATCAATAGCAGAAATTGAAGACATCACCTGAAGTGGCAGTCTCTCCATGAACTACATTCATCAGTAAGGCATATGCCAGGAGGTCAGAGTATTCACAACTTTATCAGCACCAAGACCTAGGGGTTGGCTTCAGTTATGTGTTGCAATTAATAGTAGTGGTACTAGTGCTTACCTTTTTTTGGTAACACTGATTTGCTCTTAATCAGATTTCCCAATGAAAAAATTAGGCAAAAGAAAATATGCTGTGAGCAACATCTTATTTACTTATTAAACCATGGATCTCCTTAAAAAACCTGAAAATTCCCCAGCCTTAGGAAATGTCAGAATCCTAAATTTAAGAAGATCTTATATAATAAAAGCCTAATATGCTAAGTGTCCAGTCATCTGGTAGGCTGTTCACCAATCAAAGCGTAATATGCTAATGATACGCTAAGGCCGCTCAACTGCTCGCTATGACGTACACTGACCACCAGGGGGCAGACGCTCAACACAGGAGCTGCCCCCTGGTGGTCAGTGCACTCCCACAGGGGGAGTGCCGCTCAGCCAGAAGCTGGGCTCATGGCTGGCAAGCACAGTGGCAGTGGCAGGAGCCTCTTCCACCTCCGCGGCAGCACTAGGGATGTGCAACTGACGGCTTAGGCCCGGACTGCGAGAGGATGCAGGACATGCTGAGGGACCACCCCCCATGAGTGCACAAATTTTGTATTTTCATAAAACTCTTATGCCGGAAGCCAATTCCAGCATGTCAGCAAGGGCTGAGTCTCATATGTTATCGCCTGTTGGGAATGGCTAAAGGCATTTCCCCAAACCTGAAAAGGATGATTGCTTGCTGCCAGACAAGCAATCAGTGCATCTTAATCTACATGTTATTGCCTCCTACTGGCCAAACACCTGAACAGCTGTAGGCAAATTCTTCCATTCTGACAATGGATTCTGTACCTAACCCTACCCTTTGAAGTGTATATCTCCATCTTGCCTTAGGACAAATTGTGTTAATAAAAAGTAAGGGGTCCTGAGATGAGGAGATATTAGTTTCTTTAGCTAGGCTCCTCTGACCCCCAAATGCCTTTCAAAATTATGCTTCGTCTCTGGACTCTTTATTAAGTTACACACAGTCCTTCTCCAGATTGCTGAACCCTTCTAGATGTTGGAACAAAAACCCTGGCACTCTTAGAAGAAAGCATAGGCAGTAAACTCTCTGACATTGCTCTTAGTAGTGCTGCTTTTTTCCTGATATAGCTTTTCTGGCAAGAGACACAAAAGAAAAAATAAACAAATGGGACTACATTGAAATAATATTTTTTTGCATAGCAAAGGAAATTAGCAATAAAACACTGCCTACTGAATGGAAGAAGATACTCATCAATCAGCTATCCTATAAGGGGTTAATATTCAAAATTTATAAAGAACTCATACATCTTAGCACCAAGAAACACCAAACAATCCAATTAAAATATGCGCAAAAGATCTGAATAAACATTTTTCCAAAGAGGACATACAGATGGCCAATAGATATGTGAAAAGATGCTCAACACCACTAATCATCTGAGAAATGCAAATTAAAACCACAATGAGATATCACCTGTCACTATCAGAATGGCTATCATCAATAAATCCACAAACAACAAGTGTGGGTGAGGATGTGGAGAAAAGGGAATCCTTGTGCACTGTTAAAATGCAGATTGGTGCAGCCATTACTGAAAACATTAATGAAGGGTAAAATTTAAAATAGAACTGCCTTATGACCCAGTGATTACATTCTGGGTATTTATCCAAAGAAATCCAAAACACGAATTCTAAAGAATATACAAGGTGGGGCAAAAGTAAGTTTATAGTTGTTTGTATGGAAAAGAACACAATAATTAATAAATAATAACACAAAAACTGCTTTGTCTACTCATAACTGTAAACCTACTTTTGCCCCTCCCTATATGCATCCCTATGTTTACTGAAGCATTATTTACAATAGCCAAGATATGGAAACAAATTTAGTATCTATTTAAAAAAATACTTGGTGTTGATTATTAGAGAGAGAGGAAGGGGGAAGGAGATAGAGAAACATCTGTGTGAGAGGATGGAAACAAATTTAGTATCTATTTAAAAAAATACTTGTGTTGATTATTAGAGAGAGAGGAAGGGGGAAGGAGAGAGAAACATCTATGTGAGAGTGGAACATTGATTGGCTGCCTCCTGCATGCCCCTACTGGGGATAGAGCCTGCGACCTTGACATGTGCCCTGACCGGGAATCAAATCAGCAACATTTTGGTGCATGGGACAATGCCCAACCAACGGAGGCACCCTGGCCAGGGTAACTTAAGGGTCTATTAAGAGAGGAATGGATAAAGAAGATGTGGTACATATACACAATGGAATATTACTCAGCCATAAAACGGAATAAAATATTGCCATTTGAGACAACATGGATGGACCTAGAGGATATTATGCTATGTGAAATAAGTCAGAGAAAACAAACACCATATGATTTCACATATACTGTATGTGGAATCTAAAAAAGACAAACAAGCAAAGCAGAATCATACTCATAGATACAGAGAAGATATTGATGGTCACCAGGTGGGAAGGGGTTTGAGGGATGGGTGGACATGGTGAAAGGGATTAAGAAGTAAAAATTGCTAGTTATAAAAATAGTCATAGGGTTGTAAAATACAACATAAGGAATATATCCAATAATCTATACTAATAATAGCCTAAGGCCGTCACAACTGGATGGACGACCGAATACCTGGGTCCCGATGGTAGCGGCCTGGGTCCATCACCACTTAGAAGGCATCTCAGGGTGAGGACCATCACCTCAGCCAGAACTCAAGATGGTCACCTGGCCTGGCCTGGCCCCTCCTCAGAGGCAGCCCTTTTCCTCCATGCACACTGCAGAGGACAGACAGGGATGCCTAAGAGGCTG
>NW_005370091.1:528895-541322 GCF_000412655.1 Myotis brandtii | reverse complement strand
TCAGCTTGACCAATTAGTTCAGCCTCAGAACGTGGCACTCAGAGGGGATCCCTACTTCCCCAGCAATGGCTCTAGGGTCTTAGCCCCAGTACCAACCTCCTCTCCCCCTTGGCTCTCCCCACAGCTGGTGCTTGCTGCAGCTCCGTGTGCCTTACTTAACCACCCCTTCCTTCCCTGTTCCTACAAAGGAGGCTGCATCTTTGTATGTTATATTCATATAAACTTTGTAAAGTTTTGGAAAAACAAAAACAAAAAACAAAACGATGACCAAGAGAATGCCGCAGTCAACGTCCGGAGTCCAGCTCAGGAGAGTGGGGAGAAGGGAGAATTCCATAAGTTGGCTGATGTGAAGATGTTTCTGAGTGACTGCCTGGCGTGTGACAGTTGTGTGACCGCAGAGGAAGGAGACCAAATTTCTCAGAACACCAAGGACTTCTTCCCTGTTCTGAACCTTTGCTTTGGTTTTTAGAATTCCCTGCTCCTCATCTGTCGGCTTCCTCCCTCTGCGGGGTGCTGTCGTCATCACATGGGTGCAACTGGAATACTGTATCTCGAGAGGATTGCCCCAATGTATGTATCCTTTTATCCAACGATGAAAAAATCCCAAAGAACAAGAATGGAGACAGACTACTGTCTTTTAGGCTTAAAAAAAAACCCTGGAAGTGTCCTGCGAAGAGCTGAGACTTAGTTCTGTCCATGCACCTCAGAGAGATTGGATGAGGAAATGGCCCGGTTTGGCCCTGACTTTACCCACTTATGTTACTCTTGAAGGTGTCTTTGTCACAGTGTGAATAAACTGCCCCCTTTTGGAATAGGAGCTCTGCATTCCCAATTTTTCTTGAAACAGATCTATGTTCTACAGCTGTGGCCACTGTCCTGAGACCTGGTCCTGTCGACCAGGTCCTGTCACTGGGAATCAGGGGGCACTGGAGTGGAACCCCACCGGCGAGTCTATTTTGAAGAAGTACTGTTGACATTTGGCTCTGTTGACTAATGAATTTGCCGACCACTGACCTAGACCAGTGGTTCTCAACCTTGGCTGCACATTAGAATCACCTGGGAATCTTTTTAAAATCCTGATTTCTGGGCCTCATCCTCCGGAAATTCTGTTTCTTTGTTACTAATGTTGTGGCCCCACCCCATAACAAAGAAACAGAATTTCCGGAGGATGAGGCCCAGAAATCAGGATTTTAAAAAGATTCCCAGGTGATTCTAATGTGCAGCCAAGATTGAGAACCACTGGTCTAGGTCAGTGGTCGGCAAACTCATTAGTCAACAGAGCCAAATATCAACAGTACAATGATTGAAATTTCTTTTGAGAGCCAAATTTTTTAAACTTAAACTATATAGGTAGGTACATTGTTATTAACTTAATTAGGGTACTCCTAAGGCTTAGGAAGAGCCACACTCAAGGGGCCAAAGAGCCGCATGTGGCTCACGAGCCGTAGTTTGCCAACCACGTGCTTAGATTCATTCCCATAGGCAGACATACCCTGAGGGGTCCCAGACCTCGCGAGGGTGCAGGCTGGGCTGAGGGAGCCCCTCCCCCCAGTGCATGAATTTTGTGCACTGGGCCTCTAGTGTAATAATTATGTATGGTGTCAGATGGGTACTAGAATTATTAAGGTGACCACTTTGTAAGGTATATACATGTCTAATAACTATGTTGTATAGTTGAAACTAATATAATAATCTATGTCAAATGTAATTAGAAATTAAATTAATTAAAAAACTAGAAACAATAGCAGAAAGGCCATAAGTATTCTAAAAATTATATACTCAGATATTGATTGAATTGATTATAAATACTAGGTTATGCAAAAAAAAATCAAGTCAAGTTGAATTTACAGTGACTGTATTCTAGATCAAGTGGATTCTCTTCCTCTTATTGTAGTGAGGTCACATGAAGTATTAAGAGAGACAATTTCTGTTCTCAATGTTTTAATCAATTTCTCTTTCCACATTAGAGATGAACTTTTAGGTGTTTGAAAATCCATATGATACTGAGTAATCTAAATGTATGAAAAAGAACACGTATGAAAACACAAAACAGTAATAATGATAAATTATCAAATGATAATTTCTCATACTTGTATACCTAATAGGAGCTGGGCTGCCATCTAAATTATACTCTTCACCACCTTCCTATCTGTGAATTAAAGTGCTGCAGCCATCCTCTCCCCCCTGCCCCCCCCCCCCAAAATAAAGTGCTATAGCCTTATGCTATTTATATCTATATAGTAAGTGTTTAAATGGAAAACACATTGGCTATCATGGATAGATTTAATTTGTTTAGGACTTAATTAGCTTTTTTTTCTAGATAGGATAAAATACTTGTCAAATAGATATGTTGCATTAATGAGCACTAGCTAAGAGAGTCAATATATATTTTGAATTCTAGGAAGTTCCTTAACCCCTCTGGAACTCTGTTGTTGTTTTTTTAATGTGTAAAAGATAGGAGTTTTAAGATTTCTTTCAACTTGGTTTTGCTTAAACTGTTTGACTTTTTTTTTTTTTAGGGATATGACTAGTCATGTCACATTCAGCATAATCATTGGTATTAGGGTATCACCGCCCCCCCCCCCATGCTAACAGTTGTTATATATAACAGTTGTTTGTAAAATATGAGAATTTTTTGCTTATCTGAATTTTAAAAATTTTACATGGCTAACATCTGTTTTTTTTATAAGATTTTTTAAATTGTAAAATATACATAATAAAACTTACCATTGAAATCATTTTATGTATACAGTTCAGTGACATGAAGTACATTCATGTTGTTGTGCAGCCATCACCACCATTCATCCAGAACTTTTTCATCTTCCCAAACTGAAACTCTGTACCCATTAAGCAACATCTCCCTAATACCCCCTCTCATTTCTGGAAACTACCATTCTACTGTCCAAATATCCATTTGAATCTTTGTTTTCAATTCTCTTGGGTATATACTCAGAAGTGGAATCACTGTGGAATTAAGTGGAATAAACATGCTAATTCTATGCTTAATTTTTTGAGAAACCAACATCCTCAATATTAGTTTTGAGCATCAGCTGGGTTGGTGAATACTACCTGGTTTAATCTTCAAAGAAAACTGTTGTTTGGCTTCGGTTGAGTCCCAATACAAGCTGAGGCTAGTGCCTTTATTAGTAGCTTAGTGGTGTATGGCTACCCCTGAACAGTGTTTGCTCCAACACTCGGAGCTTATTTTGATGTTGGCTTCACCACAAACAGCATTCTTTGGCATATACAGGGTGTCCCCTCAAATGTATACACACTTTACAGGCCAAAGTGTGTATATAACAGCTGATAGCTCAATTTTGAAAATGAAATGTATTTTAATAAACACTGCCTTTATAATTATTCAAAATGTATGTATATATTTTGTAGGACAACCTATTACTTTGAAAACATCAATAGCTCCTTTTTATTTTCTGTTTCCTTAACTATGCATCTCTTTATCTTAACCATTTATAATCTGTTTAATTCCCTAAACATTTACAACCAAAATAGTTTGCTGAGTGAGGTATGTCTCTTTTCTTATAGTCAGCATCCTTGCTAAATGTCATTAGGAAATCTTATCAGTCGGGACATGAGACCTAACACAGTTACTTGTGAAGACTTGAAAGAGGGCTCTGTCTTTTTTGCTTAGCAGCATTGCTTTTGGCTCAGTGGATGGAGCGTCGGCCTGCGGACTAAAGGGTCCAGGGTTTGATTCCCGTCAAGGGCATGTACCTTGGTTGCGGGCACATCCCCAGTGGGGGGTGTGCAGGAGGCAGCTGATCGATGTTTCTCTCTCATCGATGTTTCTAACTCTCTATCCCTTTCCCTTCCTCTCTGTAAAAAATCAATAAAATATATTTTTTAAAAAAGGGGGAGGGGGTAAAGCCACACAAAAAAAATAGTCTTACAACCATTAGACATAAACACAGCCTGTTGAATGTGGAAGATTCTGATCTCTTCGAAAGTTACCTGCCAGGGGTAGGGGGCCCCTGTATCTCCAGGCGAAAGAAGTATCTATCCCTAGTCCTCGTTCAGGCTCCTGAGAGTAATCAGCTCTCCCATGGGAGCTTCACCCGTGTCCTTAGACCACAAGTCGTGGTCACATGCAGACTAGAAAAACCTGCCGGTGAAACATCACAGTCGCACGAACAACAATGCCGGGAGCACAGGAAAGGCCACTATCCATAAACAATTCACACCAAGGGTGCTGCCCGAGAGCTAGGACCAGGGCAATGGTAAAAGTAGTAACCCCTAAAAAAGGCGCTTTTACACCCAGCCTGGGCATTGATTTTGGAGAGCCAAAAGCGTGCCCTCGTGACACATGTGAATGTGAAACATGGTCAGTAGTTACAATTTCCACCAAATTGTTCAAAATACAACTCAACGGAGGGCACCTTAGCTTTAACATGCTATCATAAGCATCTGCTCAAACTTAACAAAATACTACAAAATTTCAGTTTGAACTCCAGAAAATCTAAAATGGGACAACTTAATAATTTTTTTTTCTATTTTAGTATGTTTTTATATTTATTGGGGTAAAATGGCAACCGTCAAATTTCAGGTGTAAAACCTCCTAATACAACATTTGTGCAGTGTATCATGTGCCTACCACCTGAAGCCAAGTCTCCTTCTGACATGTATTGGGCCCCCTTTGTCCTTTCCCCACCCCACTTCCCCTCTGGTAACCACCATTCTGTTGTTGTATCTAGGTTTTAAATTTATTTCAGGGGTCCTCAAACTACGGCCCGTGGCCCGCCGAAAACATTTATCCGGCCCGCCGGGTGTTTTGATATGTGCAGTGTGCATAGGAATTTGTTCATAGTTTTTTTTTAAACTATAGTCCGGCCCTCCAACGGTCTGAGGGACAGTGAACTGGCCCCGTTTAAAAAGTTTGAGGACCCCCTGCATGAGAGGTTTCCACTATTTTATTAAATAATAAATAAAAAAAACAACATGTTGACATGTTTAGAGAGAGGGACCATAAAACAAGGAAAAGTTTTATTTTGTAGTACTGTCACTGGCACTTTTTTGGCTTTTTGAATAAGAGATCCCACATTTTCATTTTGTACTGGGCCTTGCAAATTATATAGTTGGCCTTGTCTGTAGAACCTGTTACTGGATGGTTGGGGGTCAATGAGTCTTTGGGAGGAGAGATCCCCAAGACCTCTCTAATGAACAAAAGTGGCCTTGATTAATGTTTCATGGCAGGTGAGGACCCCTAGGTTCACATAGGAAAGTTTGTGAAAAAAGACAGACTCTGGATTCTTGCCCTTGGGTAACCATTAGGACCTAGATGAACATACACTCAATTGCCTTAAGTTGGGTAGCAGCCACATTGAAGAGTGTGGAGTGGAAGAAGACTGTAGAGAAGTGCCTGCCTTGTGTGATCTGATGTAGGAGGCAGAAGGAAGTGTCTGCAACTCAGGTCCAGGAGGTTGTTGCTGTGGTCAGATATAAGTTTAGTATTGCAACATTATTCGAGAGAAACTGGAAATTCAGTACTTTTCTGTAAAAAACTTGATGTGACTTTTAAAAGTGTGGACAAACAAAACATATCAAAGCGAAAATTTTAAACCAGGGGCCCCTGACTTAAAAGTTCTGGCACAGCATGAAGCAGGCTGTAAATTCCTGTGGACTCAGCTACTCTGGCCTAAGTGTGATGCTTTTGAAAAAAAAAAAAAAAAAGACTGAGCATCTGTGTAGAAAATTAAAGAGCTATAAACTTACATTCAAGGGTGGAGTTTTGCAGGGACTGCATTTTAATGTGCAATTGAAATTGGGCTGGCTAAGCTTTCTTCTGATAAAGAAAACTTTTTCTGTGGCATGGTACAAGAAATTATATTCAGGAATGAAGGTCACTGTGGAAGTATGATCTATTACATAGTATCCGATGTAATGTACATAGATGGAAAGGGAGAGGAAATGAGGCAAAGGAAACACAATAATTCCCTCTGCTCCTTACTAAGTTGTATTTAATTGAGAAGGAAAAGCTGAGCCTCCTCATTAATGATCGCTTTAATATTTGCTACTTGGTGATCTTCAGAACTTTGGCTAGTAGGATTTGATAACTCTTACAATAAAACATGCTTTGTAACAATTCTGGTCACCAATTACAATGTGTGGCAGTTTTCCCCACACCAGCAGGCAGTTCTCTGACATCAGCTGGTGTCCTCCAATTCAACTCAACACTATCTACCTGGAGATAATGTCAGATTCCACAGGCTAAGGGTTTAGTGCTGCAAGACTCTCCTCTACCTCAGATGCCAGTGAAAATCCCAGGTTGTTACCGGTGCTTCTGACCAACTGGCTATACATGAGAGGTTTCCACTATTTTATTAAATAGTAAATAAAAAAAACACATGTTGACATGTTTAGAGAGAGGGACCATAAAAAAAGGAAAAGTTTTATGTTGTAGTACTGTCACTGGCACTTTTTTGGCTTTTTGAATAAGAGATCCCACATTTTCCTTTTGTGCTGGGCCTTGCAAATTATATAGTTGGCCTTGTCTGTAGAACCTGTTACTGGATGGTTGGGGGTCAATGAGTCTTTGGGAGGAGAGGTTCCAGAGACCTCTCTAATGAACAAAAGTGGCCTTGATTAATGTTTCATGGCAGGTGAGGACCCCTAAGTCCACATAGGAAAGTTTGTGAAAAAAGACAGACTCTGGATTCTTGCCCTTGGGTAACCATTAGGACCTAGATGAACATACACTCAATTGCCTTAAGTTGGGTAGCAGCCACATTTGACACGCGTGTCATAAGTTCGCCATCACTGGCCTAGAATGAACATACACTCAATTGCCTTAAGTCGGGTAGCAGCCACATCGAAGAGTGTGGAGTGGAAGAAGACTGTAGAGTAGTGCCTGCCTTGTGTGATCTGATGTAGGAGGCAGAAGGAAGTGTCTGCAACTCAGGTCCAGGAGGTTGTTGCTGTGGTCTATAAGTTTATTAGTATTGCAACATTATTCGAGAGAAACTGGAAATTCAGTTCTTTTCTGTAAAAAACTTGATGTGACTTTTAAAAGTGTGGACAAACAAAACATATCAAAGAGAAAATTTTAAACCAGGGGCCCCTGACTTAAAAGTTCTGGCACAGCATGAAGCAGGCTGTAAATTCCTGTGGACTCAGCTACTCTGGCCTAAGTGTGATGCTTTTGAAAAAAAAAAAAAAAAAGACTGAGCATCTGTGTAGAAAATTAAAGAGCTATAAACTTACATTCAAGGGTGGAGTTTTGCAGGGACTGGGATTAGAAAGGATTTTGCTGCAGATTAGAGACGACATGTATGTGTCCGTTAGATGGCGAAGGCTGGTTTTCAGCAGTGACACCTGGTGACAGTGAAAGAAACAACAGCTGTGTGAGGCAAGGGACCTTTCTTGTTTTCACCATCAGCCAGGCATTTTGAATGAATAAGCCTTTGGGCTCAGAAAGGGAAAGGGTAGGTCAGAAGAGAGAGATAATCAACCTTCTATTAATAAAGCCAGGTAGGGGGAAAGAGATACACAGCGGAAAATACAAGATGAGACCAAACATATATTCCAAACCAGTAATGTGGGCTATACAGATTTATGTTTTAATTAAATGCCACAGATATTAAAATAGAGAACTTACCAGTACATTTAAGTTTCCCTTTTATTTATGGAAATTTAATAGGAATATTTCAGGAGAGATTAAGAATCGTATCAATTTATAGTAAATGTATGACTTTATGGCCTGGTATTGACTCATAATGATGTTGTTCAATATTTATTAAACAATAAATTTTAATGGAGTTTGGCACTGTCCTAGGCTAAGTATATATATCACATGTCTTATTTGGTATTTAAATTCATCTTAATTTTTTTGAATTTTAATGTAAGGGAATTCAAGGGAATAAAATATAAAATTCCTAT
Source organism: Myotis brandtii (assembly GCF_000412655.1). NCBI lineage: Eukaryota > Metazoa > Chordata > Mammalia > Chiroptera > Vespertilionidae > Myotis > Myotis brandtii. Next base: position 533,432 of record NW_005370091.1, on the reverse strand, counting down.
TTATTTATTTATTTATTTATTGCCATATACCAGGTTAGATGCTGGGATACAATAGCAACTCAGATATCCATGCTTTCTATTTTCATGGGGCTTACAATATAGTGGCTGTAAAGAAGTATCAAACAAACACTGTACAGATCATTAACTTCAATTGTGCCAAGTGCTATGAAGGAGAAGGATAGAGACTGTGAGTCAAGAATGTGAGGATGTAACTTGTTCCCTGAGGAAGAGATATTGAAACTGAGATTTGAAGGATGATGAGTAGGAGGCATACAAAAGAGTTGGGTATAGAAGTGAGGAGGGAGAAAGAGCGCTTTTGTTACCATGCAAAAGTAAAAGGAGTAATTTCCTCTTCCTTTTTTTGTAGTTCTATCAATGTCAGTAGCTGACAGATAAAATATGATGTTCTGCATGGACAAAGCCTGGCATATTTATAGCTTCTAATATATTGGTACAATAAAACCTTAGTAAATTGGTTTGGATTTAAATGACATTTTTTCCCTTGTTTTGCTTTTTTGGTTGGAAGGAGAATCTTAGGTAAAAAGAATTTTTAAAAAATACATTTGTAGAAATGGTAGACTTCCTAAAGAAAGATTTATAATATATCAATTAATATATATGATTACTTCTACTGAACATGTGCTGAAATTTTATTATGTAAAACTCTCTCTGTGCTCTCTTCAGCTGCACATATATTAAAATTGGAACAATACAGAGAAGACTAGCATGGCCCCTGCGCAAGGATGACATGCAAATTCTTGAAGCGTTCCGTATTTTTAAAATAAAAAAACAAAACACAAAAAAACCTCTCTCTGTAGGGAGGGAGACACATCATTTTTTAAAAAAATATATATTCTTATTGTTTTCAGAGAGGAAGAGAGAGAGGGAGAGATAGAATCATCAATGATGAGAGAGAATCATTGATTGGCTGCCTCCTGCACACTCCCCACTGGGGACTGAGCTGTAACCCAGGAATGTGCCCTTAACTGGAATGGAACCCGGGACCCTTCAGTCTGCAGGTCAACATTCTATTCACTGAGCCAAACCAGCTAGGGTGACACATCATTTTAAAATACTTCTTTATGTGGTTACTTTCTCAAAATACTTAAAAGGTATTTGATTTACAAGAGTTTTCTTTATTCAACATTATTTTGTTTCCCTTTTTACACCTATTTAGTATGAAATGGTGAAAGGAAAAGGAGGAAGAGAAAGTGGAAGAAGAGAAGGAAAAGGAAGAAGAGGAGGAAAGAAGAGAGGGGAATGGGCAAAGAACACAAGTTGCATATATTACAGGTAATTTCTAAGTGTTTATTTTTCAAAAAAAGTATCTAGATTTCTGAATTTTTCACAGTTCACCAAACTTGTTTTAGTTATAGATTAATTTAGTAATAGATTAACTTTTTATGGAAAAATATAGTTACCTTTTCATCATTTGTAAAATTTTAAGGTCAGTGTTTCCTATTTGTATATGATTTTTATTTTTCTGATTTTGCTTCAGTTTTAAATAATTCTTCCCCCCCACAATGACTTCCATCCCCACAATGTTTGGGAGAGAGTCTGGGCCATAGGAGTTATCAGTAAATAATAGTTCAATTAAATTGAAGTAGATGGCTGTCATGGGTTGTGGCCAGTTGTTGGGGGAAGTCATTAAGAGGCTGTGACCACCTGTTGACTTGAGAGATGACCCTGGGCAATCAGAGGCTCCTTCCCTTCTCCCCGTCCTTGGAATGCAGGTTCTGCCTATTATTCTCATACTGACAGTCACTTCAAGGATGCAGCCTTGAGAGAGCACTGTGTTGTTGAAACCATCTGGACTATAATCAAGCAAAATATTTTAAAAATAAGCCTCTATATAAACTTTGAAGATTCTGGTGGGAGGGTGCAGAGATACCGTCTTATGGCTGCCCAAGACAAGCCTCATATATATTACATTTTCTTGCTTATTAAACCTGTCACTTACCAATCTGGAATGGTTTGCCTCCTTCTTTAGTATCTCCCTGCCTTTCATGGATGGGGCCAGTGCCAAATTACACCTGGGGGACTCCCGAGGTTGCAAACCAAGAAATTGCAAACCAGCACCAGATGTGCCCACAGAAATGCTCTTGGAGAGAACAATTGAAAAATTCTTATGTTCTGCCATAAAGATGCAGGTAAGGAACGGTTGCAAAACCTAAGACATAGAAAAGGGAGGTTGTACAACTGTTGGTGCAACAAGGATTTCAGAGCCCAGAGCTAGGACACTGTCTTAGTGTCAAATTATTTTGAGCAGTAAATTATTGCCTTGTGCCAAATTCATTTTAAGCAATAGATTTATTGACTTATGGGGAAACTTCTGGGCACTGGCTTGGCCCTTATTGCAGAATAGGGGAAAAGCCCCAGGCGTAACCAACGTACATGCCCTTGACCGGAATCGAACGTGGGACCCTTCAGTCCGCAGGCCGACGCTCTATCCACTGAGCCAAACCGGTTAGGGCAGGACACTGTCTTAGTGTCAAATTATTTTGAGCAATAAATTTATTGCCTTGTGCCAAATTCATTTTGAGCAATAGATTTATTGACTTATGGGGAAACTTCTGGGCACTGGCTTGGCCCTTATTGCAGAATAGGGGTAAAGCCCCTATTGGGGCATTTGGACCTGGTGAATCTCATTCTCAGACTGCTGATCACTATGACCACTCTGGGCACAACCTTGTGAAGAAGAGAACGGGAACAATAGTAGACTGAGTGTTTGGTGTTCTCAGATTAATTTTGTTTTCTTGTGTTCTTCTCATATATATATTTTTTGACATTTTGCATGATTTTCAAATATAACTGATTTTTTATAGTAGACTGAGTGTTTGGTGTTCTCAGATTAATTTTTTTTCTTGTGTTCTTCTCATATATATATTTTTTTTGATATTTTGCATGATTTTCAAATATAACTGATTTTTCCCCCATTAGTTTTCATTTTACTGTCAGGTCATGATCTGAGGTAATAACACCTGAAGCAAGGTGGGCAAAAATAATGTATGCAATTAATCATCTCAACTTCCCAATTTTGAAGTTTGGTCTTAATGTTATTTTTAGAGCAGAACTTCTTGGTCCATAAACATGAGTGATTGAGTCCAAGGGAAACTGTATGCATAATTATACATGTATATCTTGGGAGAAAAGATTTATTGCTTTTTTTTTCAGATTCTCAAAGGTATTTGAGAATAAAAGACTATATATCTCAAGTATTGTAGGAGGAATCATATTTCTTCATTAAATCAATAAATATATATTGAGAACATAATATGGGACAGGCATTGTTTTAAGGTTGGGGGACAGTTATGAACCAGACAGATTGTTCTTTCATTGAATTTACATGCTGAAGGGAATAGCATTTCACAAGAAATGCCATGGAAATCAGAGAAAACCCAATGAAGGCAAAATGCTTAAATTCTAATCTCAGATTATACAAATGTTACCTAAGAATATACAGTGGAAAAGTCAGCCCTAGGGTTATTAATTATGTAGAGTCAAATACCTGGACAATTGACCTAATTTTCCACTTTTCATTGTTTTGTTTTTTGTGTGTGTTTTTTTTCATATTGTAGGCATAACTGTGGTGTCGAATGATTTAGTTTCCTCATTCTAAATGGTGTTGCAGCTTTGAGCCTCTGACTACTTTGAAATAATGGGTGTGGTTTGTACAAGGAAGTTCTAATGTTGGAACCTGACCTTTTGCAGAAGCTCTTTTCAGCTGGCATCTTTGTTCCTTTGCTCTTATCTGGCTGGAGTCCTCCTAGTCCAGTTAGCATGAACTGCCACTGGGTGGAGGTATAGCATCAGGCAAGTAATGCTTCTATATAGGTTTGAGTAATTTCTCTGACTTTTAGCCATCATTTTGCTTAGCGTATTAAGTAAAGATTGTTGATTTCCTGCAACTTTGAAGTGAAATATTTTATTACTTATTTGGTTATATTCATTGAGTTCTTTTGCAGAGTCTTAAGACATATATTTTTTAAAATTAAGAATGTTAATTTTGTTTTGATAATTTTATACCACTCTTGGAGTATCATAAACCAATACCAGTAATTACTGGTGTAGGTGACATGTGCTTTATATAACCTTAATAAGTACTGACATGACTTAAGCTCTCCTAATACTGGGACCATTCAGTGGTTTCCTGTTGCCTTGAGTGAAATTGCAAAATTGTATATTGAAATATGTCTCAACTTTAACCAGTGTTTATATACTGATAACTACATCCAGGAAAATTAATATTATTTTCAGTACCATATCAGAAAGCTTTCAATTTATCAAAATATCATCTATCAGCTATCTATAATCTATCTATCTATCTATCTATCTATCTCTATCATCTGTCTCTTTCTATCCACAATCTATCTATCTAACTTCTGTAATCACTCTACCAAGAAAAAAATCTCTAAAATCACCGACTAAATAATTAATCCATTAATTGCCAATACTGGACCTAGAATCAGGCTCTTAACCAAAGGCTAATATAAGACTAACAGGACCTATAAATGGTGAGTTATAATTATTTTATTTA
>NW_005370091.1:503203-528594 GCF_000412655.1 Myotis brandtii | reverse complement strand
ATATACACTATTTACTACTTTGTGATTTGAAGACTTTGATAAAAACCAAAATCAATTTCATGAAACAGCTTAGACAATGACATGACTTCTTTATTGCGGTTGATTTTTCTAGTTGCTTTCTTTGTAAGAGACGAAAAGATTCAGCTTCTCTCATTGTTAAAAGTGGCCAAGACTCTTTCACAATGAATGAGAATAAATTCTCATTTGGAAGGAACGTTTAGAAAATTTAAAAGTTACATCTTCTAACTATAAAAATCAGGTCTGTGATTTGTAAGGTAAAATAAAAACACATCTGCCCAACTCACTAATTCTTTTCTGACTGATTCATTCATTTGATGCCAGAGGTAACATTTGAAAAGACAGTACACGTTTTTTTGTTGTTGTTGTTGGACAGCCCTGACCTTGAACTCTAATTCCAGCTCTTAATTAATCTTATGGTACACAAGAAGGACCTGGAAAATCTGTAAATCAGCCCAAGAAATTTATACTTAACTGGAAAACAGCATTACTGATGGATTCTTGAGACAAGAAGCGATATAATCGGAACATACTTCTGTTTGCCACTCCTCCAAGGTTCAAAGTGGAGCATTTGATTGGCAAGGTATAGGTCATATGCTCATGTCTTGGCTGCCATTGGGCAGAGAAACAGGTGATTTCTACCCTTTTGCTTCTGTAATAAAAGATGGGGATTGTGCATCCTGACAATAATATATATCTTTGGGAACTGCACTCAAAGATGCTGGGCATTAAAAAGATGAATTAATTTCTATGTACTTGGGTTCAGGTTTTGTAGCTGATTCATTTTGCATCAGTCATGTTGTTCAACATACAGTGGTCATTCATGTGTATGCCTTTATCCATTAATAAATGAATGCCCACTCTGTAGTAGGCACAGTCCAGTGCTCTCCGGCAGCTTAATTCTATTTGGGGAAGTAGATGATGAGCGATAAACATGAAAAATGAACATAATAATTTTAGAGAAATGTAACTGCTGAGAAAATAATGAAACAGGTAGAGCTAGAAAGGAAGTAGAAGGTAGAGAATGCTTTTTGTGATGTGTAACTCCAACTAAAAAAAAAAATTAACAACTATTTATGGAACCAATACATGGGCTGGAGGATTGACCATACAAGGGAGAGAACAGGTAGGTAATTACAAAGGCTAGGTGAGATATCCTGGGCTTTGAGCTTCCTGAGTAGAGTGCACTGTTCTTTCTTTGTCCCTGGAGGTCTAGTCTCTGCCCTTATGAGCCTTGTGGACTAGTCACTGGGCTTCTTTGCGTCTGGCTTTTAACGAGGCTTGGCCAATTGGAGACAAAAACAGGAGATTGGGGTGTCAAAGGAGAAAGAGACTGGAGTATTTATTCCTTACTGCAAATTCCCTACAGCTCTGGGTCATGATGTTGCCTTCCTTTTCCTTGAAGCCACATTCTCTACCAGGTGGCCCTTTCCCAGAAGTACAGCTCTCTTTGGGTTTCAGTAACACAACTTCCTCATCTTGCTCCTTCAGGACTCAAGGTGGTGATGGCTTCCAGCTGTTGTAAGTCCCTGGGAGTTTCACCACCTTTTACACCTCTGTAAGTAGTCCCTTTATTCAATGTTCTTCAGTTACTCCTTTAAGTGTGCATGCGATTTTTTTTGGTGGGGGGCGGGGGGGGGCAGGGGACTAGGATTCATACAGTTAGACTGAATGGAAAAGAAGGGATGGATGTGAGAGACATTGGAGGTAACTAGAAGGTTTGGCAACTGGCTGGGTACAGTGAGGGAGATGGAAAAAGAATGACGTAACAAATAAAGCATGATATGATTCTACAATAATGCTTGAACCTTCAACTAAGAATTCATTGTAAACCCTGGAAAGTGCAGCTTCAATAGAGTAGGGAGAATAGAAGTCAAGTTGCCTCTTTCCAAACTTCCTTTTTAGACCACTGCTGTTCAAACAGATTCTTACCTTTTGAGCATCTATACTAGTAATTTAAAGTCAGTCAGGGTTGAGAACGTTGGAAAGGAAACACAAATATGGACTTTACAGTTGCTAGACTGCAATATTAGTTGGATTTACATCTTTGCTAGAGCTGTGTTCAATGTATTTTGTACATTAGTTTTCTTGCCCAAGCTAGAAAGGTAACAACTTGAGTATAAGGACATTGTAAGGATCTCATGCCACTTTGGTGCTACCCATTGCATTCAGGCAATGCTCAGGAAACTGTTCTAAACAGTTCTTGTCTGACTGTAGGGTCTTATAGCCATTGCAGCTCAAACCTACCTCCCAGTGGTGTGATGATCTGTACAGTGATAGCAGCTATTGTGATTATTTGTATAAATGCCTGTTTCTTAACTGGGCTAAGTGTGAGGACAAGAATGGTGTCTTATTCATCCTTGAATATACAGTGACTCACATTCACAGTGTCTGTCACATTTAACTGCATTTGCGTGTTCTTGTCCATGTCATGCTTTCTGTCTTCCTGAGCTAATGTTCTTGGCAGGGTTTTTCTTCAGCCATGGATGTTGGGGCAGTGAACTCTGGGCTTCTGTTTTCTGTCTGGGTTCATTTGTTATCAACATATCCTAGGGACTCGATAGTGTTTAGTAAACAAAGACATAATAATGGAAAGGCTACACTGCAATTATTTCCTCTTCCCTTTGGCTATGAATATTACTGAATAGCCACTAAACTGAAGGTGAACCCAGGAAGAGGATATATTTTTTTCCTCCATTGACAATTAATTTGATAATTAAGAAATGAATTTTGAAAAATTTGCTCAGTAACAGAATTTCAATATGGCCATGCATAATTGATGCTATACTTTAATCTTAAAGAGTCCAGGTAGGAGTTAGGTATGGGATGCTTTCCATTTAAGAGCCCGCCTCCATAAAGATTCAAAGGATTAAGATTTAAAGATTTAAAACTCCTAGCTAAGTTTCACATGACTCATAGCCTGAAATGTTTTTCATTAAGAAAAACATTGATCTAATGGGACTAGAACTTCTTTTCTAAGTTGTGTTTTATGCTTTCAGAAACCACTAGGACCCCATTTTATTTTTTCATGTGTAACTTTGTGCTAACAAACTTAAAAATTTATCCATATAATTCAAAAATGGCTAGTAATCACTAAAATGACACTTTTAAACCAAGAAAAATGAGGAATAATTGCTTTTCAGTTCTTTCTGGTTCCAAATAGTAAAAATGAATTAGGTATGAGTGAGGGAAAAGTTTAAGCCAGAAAATAATACAGCATCAACAAAACCAAAAGAAACACAGAAAAGAAGGCTGATACCTTCATATAGAAGGAATTGTAGCCTGTACCCTCTACTGCTCTCCAATGCTATCAACCAGTTCGATGCTGTCTTGAAGCTAAGCCTTGGGAAAATGCAGTTGAATTAGACCAGTGGTCCGCAATCAGCCCAAGAAATTTCCACGGCTCGTGAGCCACATGCGGCTCTTTGGCCCCTTGAGTGTGGCTCTTCCACAAAATACCGGCTCTTCCACAAAATACCGACTTCTGCACACGGGCCACGAAGTTTCAATCGCACTGTACGTGTGTGCCCGCACGTGGTATTTTGTGGAAGAGCCACACTCAAGGGGTCAAAGAGCCGCATGTGGCTTGCGAGCCACGGTTTGCCGACCATGGGGCTAGTCCATTTCCATTCTCTTGAACTAAGTCATGAAGCTTGCAGACCATTAATGTAGTCGGTCTAATTCCGTGGTCGGCAAACCGTGGCTCGCGAGCCACATGCGGCTCTTTGGCCCCTTGAGTGTGGCTCTTCCACAAAATAGCAGAAGTCGGTATTTTGTGGAAGAGCTGGTATTTTGTGGAAGAACCACACTCAAGGGGCCAAAGAGCCGCATGTGGCTCGCGAGCCGCGGTTTGCCGACCACTGGACTAGTCAATTTGGTGTAGTAATTAGGCTCTTAACTGATTTTTGAAAAATTTGTCTATTTTTAACTGAACATTTGTTGTCCCAGTCTACAAACACCAAGAAGCTATAAGTGGAGTTCTTAAATATGTGGACAAAAAAGGGGTTCCATGGAAAGTAACCTCACAAGGTGACCTAATCATAAGTTCCTAACTGGGCAAGTCATGGTGAATAGTCATGTCCCAGGCATATAACTTCTTTAGTAAAAAGTGTATCTTTGCCTTTAGCAAGCCTTGTCCATTGTTTCAGCACATCTACTGTATTAAGACACCCTTGAGCCGAAACCGGTTTGGCTCAGTGGATAGAGCGTCGGCCTGCGGACTGAAAGGTCCCAGGTTCGATTCCGGTCAAGGGTATGTACCTGGGTTGCAGGCACATCCCCAGTGGGAGATGTGCAGGAGGCAGCTGATCGATATTTCTAACTCTCTGTCTCTATCCCTTCCTCTCTGTAAAAAAAAAGAAAAAAAAAAAAGACACCCTTGAAATGCCTCTTTTCAGACCTCTCCTTCTAAAGCAAGAGAGCACATAATCTTAACTATCCTGTAATTAGGTCTCTGCCTTACTTTCTCCCACCTTCGTGTAATTTTCCTTATGTTTCCTCCTTAAATTTAAATGCATAAAAGAAACTGAAAAACTGTCTTCTAGAGCAGTTATTTTCAACTTTTTCCATCCCATGGCACACATGAACTAATTACTAAAATTCTGCAGTACACCCAAAAATATATTTTTTGCTGATCTGACAAAAAAAACAGGTTAATTTTGATTCATTCATGCCAGATGTCTATTGTTGTGTTGGCTGTTGTAATTTTTTTTTATTTGACAATCTAAGGGAAAAGAGGTCAGTGCCCCTGACTAAATAGTCAGGTATTGCATATGTTAAAAATTCTTGTGGCACACTGGTTGAAAATTGCTGTTCTAGAGCATTTGAGATCTTGCCTCTTGGCAATTGTTGTGTTTGGCTCAAATAAACTCTTATGAAAATTCTCTATAGTTTTGGATGTTTCTTGCATCAACAAATATGTGAAAAATTGTTATTTTCTCCCTCCATTTTGTAAAAATAACTCTCATTGAGATTAATGTAATTTTGCACTAGGGAAAGCTATATTGTCTTTTGGAAATGCATTTTTCCCTCAATGTTTCTATATTTAATCCTTTCGTAGCATTCCATTTATCTTTAACTTTGCTTATAGGAAGTCACTTATATTTTTCTTAAGATACTGAGACTTACCAGATCATAAAGATTCATAGAAAGCCATTTGTCAGCTTTTAAAATCCTGGCTTTGATTTTGGAAACTGTTTTTTTTTCTTCTTCTCCATTTTTCATTATGAGACCAATAAGGCAGCTATCTTAAGATAACCATGGTGGGAAATTTTTTGTTTTGTTTTGTTATTTGAAGTTGCACAACTCATAATCCTTTAAAATTTTTAATTATCTTAGCGCCATCTTGTGGACTTATTGTATATATCTGTAAAACGCAAACCTATTAAATGTCGGAAACAACACAATTTTGGGGGTCAATTTTGTTATGATAAAGACTTTAAAGTCCTCTCAATAAAATGGTAAAATTCATTCCTGTATTCTACCACATTACTCAAAAAATTCTAAATATTCCATAGTTATTTTTAAGAGGCAATCCAAAGGTTAACCTGATAAATCTGAGATTATTGTAATAAATAATTCAAACCAAGACCAGCCGTAGAAACAGATGGTGCTTCTGGAAAAACTTAAACATTTTCCACTCTTCAATGAACATAAACCTTCTGCCTGGAGCTGTGCAACTACATGGACTTATGAGCATGCCTGTAAATCTATGTGGTTACTCTCTCTCTCTTTTTTTTTGCCGTCTCAAGTCACATTCTTTTAATTTGATGCTTCTCAAGGTATGGAAAGCAGAGGCTAACTCAAAACACAAGAGAACATGTTCTGGTTATTCTCAGTCTGTAGTGCTATCTTTCCTCTTCCTGTGATCGCTTCCTGCTTCTCTGTTTTGCATGTGAGACTGTGTATTCCAGTAAAAGGACAAAAGGCATTTTAGCAAGCTTTTATTATACCTAAGCCTGGGTTTAACTCCCTGAATAACTGAATAGGTATATAATCCTGGGGATTTCTTGAGGTGGTGAGTTGAGTCTAGGATGGATTATGACTTTGTTTCCTGAGTCTTTTCAAATGATTAGCAACACTTCTGTGGACAATTGTGTTTGAGAGGTAACAATTGGCTTAGATAAATAATATGAAGAAAGGGGAAAGTAAATATGAAAAAAAAAAGAAATAGAAAATGAAAGAATAGAAAATGAAGCGAATACATGTGATAATACTCTGTTTTTAGGTTATTTATGCTGATAAGTTATTTTTTTTCTTCACTGAATTTTGACCAAAAAAACTCCCCAAACACAACAAATTGTTGGGCAAGCTTGAATACATGTGATAATACTCTGTTTTTAGGTTATTTATTTATGCTGATAAGTTATTTTTTTCTTCACTGAATTTTGACAAAAAAACTCCCCAAACACAACAAATTGTTGGTAAAGCTGTAAACTTAAGATGTGATTGGTAAAGTTGAGCTTGTCAGCTTTTTTTATGGAGGATAAGTCAATGGCTTATAAAAATTATATTAGAGAAACTTATGAAGTAAAATAGGATATGTAGTTGTTGCTCAGTTTATTGGTTTCAATTTAACTGGTTTCAACTTTTATTCTTAATTCTTTTTAACTGGCCATCTTTCATTTATATGTAATTGAACAAATCATTTCACAAGAAAATGGAATTACTTACACAAATACATTGTCTTAATATTTATGTCCCAAGAATATGCTGACATAAAAAATTACAGTAGGATTGCCCTGGCCAGGTGCTCAGTTGGTTAGAGCATTGACTCAAAAGCCAAGGTTATGGCTTCAATCCCAGTAATGAACACATTAATAAGTGGAACAACTCAGTGTCTCTCTCTTTTTCTCTCTCGTTCTCCTTCCCTTCTTTTCTCTCTAAAATCAATCAATAAAAAAATTATAGAAGGGTTCACCAAATGCTGGTCAGGATGTAAAAAAACTGGAGCACTCACACATTGCTGGTGGTAACGTAAAAATGGTACAGCCACTTTGGAAAACAGTTTTAAAAAAACCCACCCAGCTACAATATGACCCAGTGATTGCACTTCTGGCATTTATTCCAGAGAAATAAAAACATGTTTGCTCTGGCCTGTGTGACTCATTTGCTTGGAGTGTTGTCTCGTGTGTATGTGGTTTGATTCTCGGTCAGAGCACCAAATAAATTGGTCAATAAAAAAAGGAAAAACGAAAGAAGTATGTTCACACAAAAACCTGTATGAAATGTTTACAGCAGCTTTGTGTATAATAGCCCCAAACTAGTGATAAATCAGATGTCCTTCAACAGGTGAATGGTTAAACAAACCACAGTACATCCATACTGCACTACTCAACAATAAGAACAAACTGTTGTTACAGCCAACAACTTAGATGAATCTTCAGAGAATTACACTGAATAATAATAATAACAAAAAGCCCATCCTGAAAGGTTATGTACTCCAATTATATATATTCTGATTGACAAAATGATAGAGATGAATGTATTAGCTGTCAGTGATTTGGGATAAAGGAAGATCAGAGGAGAGGTGGGTGTGGCTATAAAAGGGCAACTCAAGAAATACCTGTGGTGATAGAAATTGCCTGTATTTTTCACTATATTAATGTCACTATCCTGATTGTGATATTTGCAAGATACTGGTATTTCCATTGGGGGAAAGTATGTAAGTGTTATATGAGATATCTCTCTATTATTAGTATTATTTTTAAGTAGGTGGAGGTTTAATAAGCAAAGGAACTTATTGACAAGGCTTGTCTTGGGCAACCACAAGGGGAGTTTAAATATTCGCCCTCTCTATATTATTTCTTACAACTGCATGCGATCTATAATTATTTTGAGATAAAATAAAAGATTATTAAAAAATATAATAAGGGTTACAAAAGATAACTCAGTGCTGAATTAATGAATACACACTCAGGATTGTATACTAAACCTTCCTATTTAAATTAAGTTTAATTAATATATGGTGACCGAAGATTTGACTTTGGGTGTTGGGCACACAGTGAAATATACAGTTCTTGTATCATATAAATCTACACCTGAAACCGATATGATTCTATTGACCAATGTCACCCCAATAAATTTAATTTAAAAATTAAATCTATTTTTACTAAAAATCTGCATCATACTTTACAGCATCCTGATTGTGAAAGAGATACAATTTTATGCCTAGGTAGCCTTAAAAATAGTTTTTACTATATCACTGTAATATTTATATTGTGAAATGATTGCATTACTATTTTTTATGTTTTCATAGTTGAACATTCTTTATTTTTATTGATTGCTTCCCATATGCATCCCAACTGGGGACTGAACCCGCACCCGGGATATGTGCCCTGACCAGGAACTGTACCGCCACATTTTGATGCATGGGTGGATGCTCCAACCAACCAAGCCACACCGGCCAGCACAAACATTCTTTTTTAAAAATTAAATTTATAGGGGTGACTATTTGTAAAGAGAACAAAAACAGAAAGAAAATTAGTACTTCCTAATGTAAATTTAAAAAAAAACAAGATTTTATCTTGTATGTATGTTCATCATCACAGCTTGATAATATTGCTTTAATGTTTCAGTAAGTCCAGATAAAACAGACTGTTCTCTACTGAACTTTTAAAGCTAGCAGAGCAACCTTTTCATATATTGATAGCTATCTATTCTGCTCTACAAGTGGCATCACCATGCCAAAGGCCCGCACTGATATTTTTTGATCAAAGTTATAGGAAGAATGGCTTTTTTTTTACATCTGCAGTTATTTTATATATGTTGAGAGAGCCAAGGAGCTCAAACAATCAGTATATCTATGCCAAATATAAACAGAGAACTGAAAGTAAAATATTCAACCGATTCCAAGTTAGTTGGACATACCATTCTGTGTATCTAAAGAAACTGATTTTATTTTACCAAATAGTAGACTGGCTATCTAAGTTTTCATAAGCTAAAACACAATCCTCAGTGAGCTTTTAATCTCACAATTGAAAAAGGATAAAAATATCTTCATAATACCTCAGAGATACTGTAGTGTTTACATATTTAATTGTGTTCTACTTGGTCGAATACATCCTTTCAACCATAGTGCATGGTGCTGTTTCTCATTACTACCCTGCAAGGTCAGCTTAATTTTATTTGGGAAATTAGCTGATATAAGAAAAAGTTATTTCAACATTATATTGGGATATTAAAAATTAGAAAGAGAAATATTTCTTATCATAGTCTTCTATTGAGGAGGATTTGAAGGTAAGAGAAGAGATGTCTAAAAATGGCTGAATTAGTTAGACAACCTGAATTTAAAAAATCTTCTGCTAAATTCACTCATTTATTTATAACTAGAGGCCCGATGCACGAAATTTGTGCAAGGGCCTTGGCCCCCAGCCCCCGCCCGCCACGGCCGCAGCCAGGGGCCTCTGCCACCTCTGCCATGGCCCCCATCTGCTGTGGCTTTGTCTGGAAGGAAAGATGTCCGGAAGGACGTCTGGTCTAATTAGCATATTATGCTTTTATTATTATACAGACAGTCCTCGGGTTACATCGGACTTGACATATATTGTTTTGTGGTTACGTCGCCATCTCTCATTTATTTATCAAAAAAAAAAGTTCCGTCATTTTGACGTATGTATATATGCGCTTTATGTTTTTTATTATTTATTTACCACAAGTAAAGGTCAGGAATTGTTATCTTTCCTTTAATTTTTTTTTTTTTTACAGTTTCACTTCATTACTGCTGTGTATGTGCTCATGTGAGTGACGTAGGTGCTTATGTAGGTGGGTTCCGACTGATGGCGAAAATCGCGTTATGTTTCGCCATAGGAACGGATCTCCGACGTAACCCGAGGACCTACTGTAGATGCTTTCCAACTGGCTCCACCCATGGCTAATGGACAGACTTTATCTTTTAAAAAATATCTATCTCTTCTTTTTTTTTAAAAAAATATTTATTTTTCAATTAAAGTTGACATTCAGTCAACTTTATATTTTAAATGAGCTTCAGGTGTACAGCACAGTGGTTAGACAATTATATACTTTACAAAGTAATCCCCCTGATATTTTTTTAAAAATATATTTTATTGATTTTTTACAGAGAAGAAGGGAGTGGGAAAGAGAGTTAGAAACATCGATGAGAGAGAAACATCGATCAGCTGCCTCCTGCACACCTCCTACTGGGGATGTGCCCGCAACCAAGGTACATGCCCTTGACCGGAATCGAACCTGGGACCCTTCAGTCCGCAGGCCAACGCTCTAAGTAGGCCTTCCTTCCCCAGGTTGCCAGCACCGGCTTTCCTCTGGCACCTGGGACCCAAGCTTCACTCTGGCCACCACCAGCAGGCACCCAGGACCTGGGCTGCTTTCTTCTGGCTGCTGCCAGCAGGCACCTGGGACTAGGGCTTCACTCCAGCCCTGGCTTCGTCCAGAAGGACATCTGGAATGATGCCAGGAAGGATGTTTGGTCTAATTAGCATATTACCATTTTATTATTATAGATTATTGACTATATTCCCTATGCTGTACTTTTTATCCCTGTGACTATTTTGTAACTACAAATTTGTACTTCTTAATTCCTTTACCTTGTTCAACCAGCCCCCTTACCCCCCTCCCCTCTGACAATTATCAGTTTGTTTTCTGTATCTATGGGTTTATTTCTGTTTGGTTTGTTCATTTTTTTGTTTGTTCTTTAGATTCCACATATAAGTGAAATCAGGTGGCATTTGTCTTTCACTGTCTAACTTATTTCACTTAGCATGATATCCTCTAGGTCCATTCATGCTTTCAAAAATGGTAATATTTCATTATTTTTTATGGCTGAGTAATATTCCATTGTATATATGTACCACAATTTTTTATCCACTTGTCAATTGATGGGCAGTTGGGTTGTTTCCATATCTTGGCTCTTGCAAATAATGCTTCAATAAATATAGGGGTGCATATATCTTTTCTTTTTTCAAAAATTTTTAATTTTCAATTACAGCTTACATTTACTATTAATTTGTATTAGTTTCAGGTGTACAACATAGTCATTTGATAATCATCTACTTGCAAACTGGTCCATCAGTTATTACAATATCACTGACTAATCACTGACTATATTTCTTCTGTAGTATTTTATATCCCCATGACTATTTTGTCACCCGGCCCCCAAATCCCCCCTCCTGTGGCAACCATCAGTCTGATCTCTGTCTCTGAGTCTGTTTCTATTTTATTTGTTCATTTATTTTGCTCTTTAGATTCCACATGTAAGTGAAATCACATGGTATTTGTCTTTCTCTGTCAGACTTATTTCACTTAGCATAATACTTTTTAGGTACATATATATGTTCGAATTAGTGTTTTGGGTTTCAGATATATAGCCAGAAGTGGAGTTGCTGGGTCATAAGCAATCCCATTCTTTTATTTTTTGAGGAACCTCTACTATTTTCCATCATGGTTGCACCAATTTTTATTTTCACTAACAGTGTCCAAGGTTTCCCTTTTCTCCATATCCTTGACAACACTTGTTTGTTTCTGACAGGTGTGAGGTACATTTTGGATATTATTAATATCCTTATCAGATGTATCATTGGCGAATATTTTCTTCCATTCAATAGATTGTTTTTTCATTTTTTTGATAGTTTCTTTTGCTGTCCCAAAACCTTTTAGTTTGATGTAGTGGTCCCATTTATTTATTTTTTCTTCTGTTTTCTTTGCCCAAGGAGATATATTAGACAAAAATATTGCTAAGAGAAATGTCAGAGAGTTTAATGCTTATGTTTTCTTCTAGGAGTTTTTTTTCTTCAAGTCTTATAGTTAAGTCTTTAATCCACTTGAGCTTATTCTTGTATATGGTGTAAGAAGATGGTTCTAATCTCTTGACTACTGACATAAACTCCTTGACAAGTGATTTTGTTTGCTGTGACCTGTGACTTTGGGAAAGGATACACCATGGGAACTGTGGTGGCTATAATATCCAGAGCTGTTTTTCTTGTGTTGTGTATTTCTTCACAAATAGTATTACTATGATTCAGATTAGAAGGGAGGATATATATTCAGATACGTCTGTTCTATATATTTTATAGTGCTTTCCAGATCAAATGATTTAGTATACATAAGTGCTTAGAATAGTGTCTGACACATAATAAGTGTTATATTTCTAAGCCATTATTAATATTATATTTGTTGTTATTTCTATTATTAGCTTGGCTCAATCGTTGGTGAATATTTTTTTGCAATGTCAGTATATTTTACTCATTTCCTAGTATATCATTACAATATCAGATAGATATCAAAATGACATCTTGAATTTTAATTTCAGTCCTAATGGAGAAGGTAATTAAGACATTTTAAAAAATATAGTTTTATTGATTTTAGAGAGAGAGGAATAGAGAGGAAGAGAGAAACATCAATTGGCTGCCTCCCAAGTCCCCACTGGGGATTGAGCCTGCAACCTGGGCATGTGTCCTGACTAGGGATTGAACTGATGGCCTTTTGGTGCATGGGACAATGCTTAGTCAACTGAGTCACGCCAGCCAGGGCCGAAGGTAATTAAAAAAATACTTTTAAATTGTGACAAATAAGACACATACAGAATACTATGCAAAATAAAAATACAGCTTAATGACTTATTGGAAAGTGAATACCTATATAACCCATTCAGGTCAAGACATAGTACATTTTCATCTCCACAGAAGCTCCCTTCCACATTCCCTTCCAATCATTACCCCCTCTATCTCTCCGAAAGTTAGTTAGTATCTTGACTAAAATTATAATCATTGCTTTGCTTTTCTTATAGATGTACTCAAGCACATATCCATAATCCCTGTAGTTTAGTTTTGTCTATGTAAAAAACTTTATATAAATTAAACTGACATACATTCTTCTTCTTTATCTGATTTTATCTCAATAGATTTGTTGGTAAGAATCATCCGTGCTGTTGTCTGTGTGTAGTTCATTCATTTTCATTGTTGCATAGAGTTCCTTTACATGAATATACCATAATTTATCATATCCATTGATTGGCACTTGCACTGTCTCCAACTTTTTGATATTATAAATGATACTAGGGCCCAGTGCATGAATTCATGCACAGGTGGAGTCTCTTGGCCTGGCTGGTGATTGAGGCCAATCGGGGTCAGCCAGCTGCGGGGAGCGACTGCGGGAAGTTGGACGGCCGCAGGAGGTTGACTGTGGGAGCGCACTGACTACCAGGGGGCAGTTCCTGTGTTAAGCGTTTGCCCCCGGGTGGTCAGTGCACGTCATAGCTACCAGCCGGTCATCTTGTTGTCCTGTAGTAATGGTCGCTTAGGCTTTTATATATATAGATTGCCATGAACATTCTTAAACATGTCTCTTGAAGCACATGATCTCATATTTATTACTAGTTACATACCAAGAATGGAAATGTTAGGTCATATTTATTTTTAAATTTAAAAGAAGTTCTAAACTGTTTTCCATAGTATTGCTAATGTTACTCCTGCCATCAGTATTAGAATTCCCACTGTTCCACATATTTTTCAAATACTAATATTATCAGATATTTTTATTCTGGCCATTCTGGTGGAATATTGTGCTATATCATGGTGGCTTTAATTTTCATTCTCCCTTATTATTTACTAGAGGCCTGGTGCATGAATTCGTGCACCGGTGGGGTCCCGAGGAGGGTGGGGGTGGGGCAGGATGTGATCAGCCCTCTGGGCTGGCAGTGGGATGCCCTTGCCAGCCTGGGATCCAGATCTATCCCACTGACATTTGCGAAGGTTGTTGGGAGCCACCTGGTGGCTGCTTTTATATTGTTTCTTCCTTGCAGAGCGTCTAGGGAGGGGAAGCAGCCACCATGCCTGAGGCCGATTTCCAGGAGGCTGTCAGGATTGTGCTGGGGGCACCAGTCCATCGGTGCCTGGCCCGTTGTCTGGAGATTGGACCTCCAGGACTACTGAGGGAGTGAGTGGCTGCTGCTGGGCTGGGCCAGTGGGATGGGTAGGTCAGCTGAGTGGCGTTCCCGCTGTGGGAGTGCACTGAGCACCAGGGGGCAGCTCTTTCATTGAGAGTCTGCCCCCTGATGGTCAGTGTGCATCATAGTGACTAGTCATTCTGGTCATTTAGGCTTTTATATATATAGATGATGTTGAACACCGTTCATATTTATGGGCCATTTAGATATATTTTTTTTGTAAAACACTTTCTGATATTACTATTGCATTGACTTTTTCTCACTAATTTGTTGAGAATCTGAGTCTGCTGCTTGTTTCAATATTATAGTTAATTATCTTCCCCAGTTTGTGGCTTGATTTTAACTCTCTTCATGATGACTTTTGAAAAACAGAAGTTTTGACTTTAATGTAGTCCAATTTTGAACACTTTTTTTCATACCTTCTATGATTAGAAGGGATTTAATGTAGTGCACTTAACCCACCTTTTTAAAAATGATTTTTCTGTTCTGTTAAAGAAGTCATTCTCTATCCCAAGGTCATAAATATATTCTCTAATATTACCTTCTAGAAGCTATCATAACTTGCCTTTCATATTTTTTGTCCATGGCAGGAGGTAAAGGTCAATTATTACTTTGTCCCCACATAGGCATCCAATTGTCTTAGCACAAACTGTGGAAAAGTTCATCCTTTTCTTGCTCTTTTGCAGAGCTTTATTTGCCAACTGCCCACAGATTGGCGAATGTTTCTTGAATCTATGTTCTGTTCCATAGGTCTATTAATCTATCCTTGTGACAATGCCACATTGTTTTAATTACTGTAGTTTTACATAGATCTTGAGGTCAGGCTAATTTTGGCCTTCATTATTTTCATATACATTTAGAATCATGCTGTCAAATTCAATAACACAAAATATCTGCTAAGATTTTTATTGGAATTGCATCAAATCTATAAATGGTTTGGGACTGTACTAATTAATTTCCAATGTAGGATGTTTATCTAAAAATTTAATATTTATTGTACCTTAATTGATCAGAAAACATATTGTAGATTTCAGTCAATTAAAGTTTAATGAATTTTGCTTTATGGTTTAAAAGAAGGCCAATTTTTATAAATGGGTTATATGTGCTTAAAAAGGATGAATATTCTACACTTGTTTAGTGCAGTGTTCTGGTGCCTGTCAATTAGTTCAAGCTTGTTAATTATACTGTTCAAATTTTCTAAGTTATCATTAATAGTTTGTCTATTTATTGTAATATTTACTGAAAAAAATATGTTAGGATCTTCCATTATGGTTACAGATTTGTCTAGTTCTTGTAGTACTTCCAACTTTTGTTTTATATATTTGACACTATGCTGTAAATTGTATACAAATGTATTATTATACTAGAGGCCTGGTGCACAAAAATTTGTGCACGGGAGGGGAGGGAGTCCCTCAGCCCGGCCTGTGCCCTCTCAGAGTCTGGGACCCCTTGGGGGATGACCACCTGCTGGTTTGGGCCTGCTCCCCGGGGGATTGGGCCTAAGCTGGCAATCAGACATCCCTCTGGCAGCCCGGGAGCCCTCAGGTGATGTCCATTTGCCAGTGGAGAGCAGGCCTAAGCTGCAGTCTGACATCCTTAGTGCTGCTGAGGAGGTGGGAGAGGCTCCCACTACCACCGCTGTACTGGCAGCCATCAGCCTGGCTTGTGGCTGAGCAGAGCTCCCCCTGTGGGAGCGCACTTTATTTACCTTCTATAATTGAAACTTTGTAGCCTGGAGTGGAGCTCAGAGCCGGCCAGGGCTTGGCTTCCTCCATCACCAGGGGCAACCCAAGGCTCCAGCTCCGTGACCACGGCCAGCTAAAAGCAGGTATCTGGGGTTTATTTACCTTCTATAATTGAAACTTTGTAGCCTGGAGTGGAGCTCAGAGCCGGCCAGGGCTTGGCTTCCTCCATCACCAGGGGCAACCCAAGGCTCCAGCTCCGTGACCACGGCCAGCTAAAAGCAGGTATCTGGGGTTTATTTACCTTCTATAATTGAAACTTTGTAGCCTGGAGTGGAGCTCAGAGCCGGCCAGGGCTTGGCTTCCTCCATCACCAGGGGCAACCCAAGGCTCCAGCTCCGTGACCACGGCCAGCTAAAAGCAGGTATCTGGGGTTTATTTACCTTCTATAATTGAAACTTTGTAGCCTGGAGTGGAGCTCAGAGCCGGCCAGGGCTTGGCTTCCTCCATCACCAGGGGCAACCCAAGGCTCCAGCTCCGTGACCACGGCCAGCTAAAAGCAGGTATCTGGGGTTTATTTACCTTCTATAATTGAAACTTTGTTACCTGAGTGGAGCTCAGAGCCGGCCAGGGCGGGTGGGAGGGAAAGCCTCCTGTGCTCCAGCTCCATGGCCACGGCTGGCTGAAAGCAGGTATCTGGGGTTTGTTTAGCTTCTATAATTGAAGCTTTGTTGCTTTCTGAGCTCATACCCGGCCGCAGCAGGCGGGGAACCTTGGCTTCCTCCATCACTGGAGCAAGCAAGCCTCCTGCTTGTTCCAGCTCTGTGGCTGCCAGCCACCATCTTTGTTGGCAGTTAATTTGCATATCTTGCTGATTAGCCAATGGGAAGAGTAGCAAAGGTATGGTCAATTACCATGTTTGTCTATTATTAGGTAAGATCCTGGTGAATTGAACTTTTATCATTATGAAATATGATTTTGCCTTCAAATCTACTGTGTTTTAGCTATCTATCTTTCTATTTATTTATTTTCATTTTAAATCTTTACTATTGAGAATATTACAGATATTCCCTTTTTTTCTCCCATTGCCCACCTCCAACCGGTTCCCATCCTGTCCCAGGCCTTTAGTACCCTACTGTCTGTGTTTTATATTAATATAGTCGCACTATGCTTGTTTTGTTAGAGTTATATGACATGACATATAACATATCATTCTTTTACTTTCAATGTTCTGTATCATTTCATTTTAGGTGTGTTTAGAATATAATATATTATATAGGATATAATATATTTTTAAAAAATATGTTTTTATTGATTTCAGAGAGAGGAAGGGAGAAGAAGAGAGAGCTAGAAACATCAATGAGAGAGAAACATCGAATGGCTGTCTCCTACATGCCCCTTGCTGGGGATCGAGCCTGAAATCTAGGCATATGCCCTGACTAGGAATTGAACCTGTGACCTCCTGGTACACGGGACAACACACAACCAACTGAGCCACACTGGCCAGGCAATATAATGTCCTTAAAAAATTCATGCTGACAAGCTTTTTCTTTTAATTAGAATTGAGTTTTTCACTTAATGTAAATACTAGTTAATTTGGGGCTAAACCCAGTTATGTCGTACCCACACTAACCTAAAGAAAACTGGTACCCATGGGACTCCAATCCCTTTCCTTATAGCTCTGTGGTACTGTCAGCAGTGCTATTCAGCTTTTTAGCCACGGAATCGCCCCTTCTGTGCTTGTCAAATCCCCCAAGAGAGTAAGTAGTTTCAAACGCCAGGCCCATCTCCTCAGTCCTCAATCTCCCCAGATCTTGGTCTTTAATTCCTACTATCTTTTGACCTTACGATGCTTTGGAGAATATGTTTTTAATATTTTGTTAAGATTTTATAGCTGAGCATTTGTCCAAATTGCCTACTTTGTCATCATTGGATTCCTACAATAATGTTTTTAGAATATGCTTGATATAGTCAGTAGGTGCTACCTGAAAATCACAGGAGAAATGATATAAAATTGAAATTGTTTTTCAGAATCAGTAATTACAAATTGCGCTTTTTTTCGGTCATGATCCTTTTGCGATCTTAGTGATACAATAGTCCTACTCAAAGATCTGAGGTAGTCTATCCTAGCTCAGAAATACATTTTAAGGTTTCAGTATGATGACAGATACAGAAATCAATGTCATAATATAATCTCAGCAGCCTAAGGAAAATCTGCAGTGCATTGTGCTTATTCTCAGGATAGAACCAACTAATCCCTTATAAATAAAATGTACACTGTGATGTCATATGTTTCACTGTGTGAATTATCGCAAGTGGCTCTTTCGTGAGAACCAGTTCTTTACCTTGAAGCCCATCTGTCTTTCCTGATTATTCTTTTAAAATTTCCATTATAAAAATTTCCCAAACATTTTATTTGTATACATATGTAATGTTGTTTGAGTAAGAGACCAATAAGTGTTTTGAATTGGATTTACCAATCACACTCCCCGCCCCCAATGTTTAGCAAAATTTAAATAAAAATTTTTCTGTTTTTTTTTTAATTCTTTCTAATACATCTTTTCTTCATCTTCTAGGACACATATTTATTAATGTATAGCTTTAAAATAAATATTAACATATCTTACTCCGAAAAACAGTCAAGTTATGCCTGAGGACTTCGAAAGAAATTGAACTATATAGAACAGGGGTGGGGAACATCTGGCCAGTGGGTTGTATAAGGCCCACAAAATCATTTGGTCTGGCTTCGCCAAGGCAACTGCAGGTGGGATGAGAAGTTCGATAAATCTAGAAGCTTTTTTCATGGCAACATAAATTTATATTAAGTAAATTACATTAAGCAAAATGATATTATAAATATTCAAATGGCCCTTGGCAGAAAAAAGGTTCCCCACCCCTGATATAGAGTAACAAAAATATAGGCTGAGTGTATATAGCCTACATTTTCTTGAAATGCCCAGCAGTAACTATTAGAGTCATGACATGATTATAGGATGTTTATCAAGAACCTCCAGAGTGAATGAACACTCTGCTGCAATAGCCCTGCTTTCCCTGCAACTGGCTCTTATGCTGTCAGTGTTCCTTATGGGCTCTAGTGAAGACCGCTTTTCCATTGATGGAAATGTCAGTTCTTTTTCAGCATGGGCTTTGGAGTAGGACAACCTGGGTTTCAATGCAGGTTCTGCCATTTGCCATCTTGACTTTGGGTTCCTTGACATTTTTAAGTTTGTTTTGTTGATATAAGAATGTCTAAACCCATTTTTTCTTGTAGGGATTTTTAATAAAAATTTATTTGAGTCAAACAGAGGATACACCTGGAAGCAAAATCTCAATGGACTAAGATAAAGGCGTTGGGAAATAAAAATTTGCAGTTTCTTTTATCCATTTGAGATTAAGGGGGGATCATAAGATTACATGAAGCAGGGAAGGGGGAATCAGATTATAGGATAGTTAAGACTACATATTCTTTTTAAAAAAATTAAAATTTTTATTTATTTATTTATTAACTTTAGAGAGAGAGAGAGGAAGGGAGAGGGAGAAAGAGAAAAAAATCACTTTTGTTGTTCTACTTATTTATGCATTCATTGGTTGATTCTTTTTTTTTTTTTTTTCGGTCACATGGGAACATTTATTAGCCACAGGAGGCAAAACAATCTTAAAACCTGTGCCAAAGGTACAATGAAGTCACAGCTCTGCCTTTTTGCCTCACCTCTAACCACATTCCTTTAACATAGTGGTTCTTAAAGTGATCCCTGGACATCAGCAGCAGCATCTCCTGGAAACATGTTAGACATGCAGATTCTCAGGTCCTCTCCAGACCTAACGAATCAAAAAATCTGGGAGGAAGCAGGGCCCGGGAATCTGTATTTTTAATACTCCCTGGCCTTCCCGCTGCAGTTTGACAATCTGTTTGAGGCAGCTCTGCCTCTGTATCTATTATTGTTCAAAAGTTTATAATGGTCTCTATTATCCATGAATGAGTGAGATCATGTGGTATTTTTCCTTCATTGACTGGCTTATTTCACTTAGCATAATGCTCTCCAGCTCCATCCATGCCGTTGCAAATTGTAAGAGTTCCTTCTTTTTTACAGCAGCATAGTATTCCATTGTGTAGATGTACCACAGTTTTCTAATCCATTCATCTACTGATGGGCACTTAGGCTGTTTCCAGATCTTAGCTATGGTGAATTGTGCTGCTATGAACATATGGGTGCATATATCCTTTCTGATTGGTGTTTCTGGTTTCTTGGGATATATTCCTAGAAGTGGGATCACAGGGTCAAATGGGAGTTCCATTTTTAGTTTTTTGAGGAAGCTCCATACTGTCTTCCATAGTGGCTGCACCAGTCTGCATTCCCACCAGCAGTGCACGAGTGTTCCTTTTTCTCCACATCCTCTCCAGCACTTGTCGTTTGTTGATTTGTTGATGATAGCCATTCTGACAGGTGTGAGATGGTACCTCATTGTTGTTTTGATTAGCATCTCTCGGATGATTAGTGACTTTGAGCATGTTTTCAGATGTCTCTTGGCTTTCTGAATGTCCTCTTTTGAAAGGTGTCTATTTCGGTCCTTTGCCCATTTTTTGATTGGATTGTTTATCTTCCTTTTGTTGAGTTGTATGAGTTCCCTATAAATGTTGGAGATCAAACCCTTATCAGTGATAACATTGGCAAATATGTTCTCCCATGCAGTGGGCTTTCTTGTTGTTTTCTTGATGGTTTCTTTTGCTGTGCAGAAGCTTTTTATTTTGATGTAGTTCCATTTGTTTATTTTCTCTTTAGTTTCCAATACCCTCATTGGTTGATTCTTGCATGTGCCCTGACCAGGAATCAAACCCACAACCTTAGGGTATCAGGACAATGCTCTTTCTAATCAATTGAGCTGCCCAGCTGGGGCACTATGTGCTCTCTTGAGGGTGGTTATGCAGGGATCAAATTACAGGATAATTAAGGTTATGTGTTTTCTTGAAGGTGGTCACGCTTTAGAAGGAGTGGTTTGAAAGGTGATCATGCATTACAAGGAAGGATCTGAAAGGGGCATTTCAAGGTTTGTTAGCCTATGTTCACTGAAACAATGGACAGGCTTGCTTGAGACAAAGATAAGCCTTTTACTAAAAATGTTCTAAGTCGGGGATGTGACTACCTCCCATGACTTGCCCAGTTAGGAATTTATGATCAGGTCACCCTGTGAGGTTGAAACAGTGAACCAACATTGTAGACACAGGCAAGTGTCAGAGACTGAGTAGATGTTCATTTGTGGATAGGTGTCTTTTTTAGATGAGAAATGTTAATCCGTGAGTTTAATTCTTTATGTTTAACTGCACATGGATTAGTTAGTAATACCTGATAAGGTCCCTTCTGATGAGGTTGGAGAGATTCTTTTATTTGATGTCTCTTTTGATAGACAAAATCTCCATATAAACCATGGTTTTTGAAGTCTCATCTCCTGGGAATGCACTATGAAATGAATCAATAATTTATCACTTTCTCTAAGCTGGTTAATAAGTCCTTGACAATAATGCAGTATGACTCCTCTTCATAAGGTTGATTCAATTGCCCCTTCATCCAAATTTATAGAGTGACCAGTAATCCGATATAATAAAAGGCTAATATGCAAATCAACCGAATGGCAGTATGTCCGGTTACTATGATGTGCACTGACCACCAGGGGGCAGATGCTTAACGCTGGAGCTGCTCTCTGGTGGTCAGTGTGCTCCCACAGGGGGAATGTCGCTCAACCAGAAGCTAGGCTCATGGCTGGCAAGCACAGCGACAGGTGGCAGGAGCTTCTCCCGCCTCCGCGGCAGCGCTAAGGACTGGTCCTAGATTGCGAGAGGGCACAGGCTAGGCTGACGGGTCCCCCCTGTGCACTAATTTCATGCATCGGGCCTCTGGTCTATAAATATAATAAAAGCCTAAACGACTGTTAAGGCGGAACAACTGGAATGACTGGAATGACTGGTCACTATGATGTGCACTGAACAGGCAGGCAGGCGAACAGTTAGGGGCAAGCAGGCAGACTGGCGAGTGGTTAGGGGCGAGGGGTCCCGGATTGCAAGAGGGCACAGGCTGGGCTGACGGATCTCCCCTTGCACAAATTTCATGCACCAGGACTCTAGTCTATATATATAAAAGCCTAAATGACTGAACAACAGAATGACCGAATGACCAGTTGCTATGATGTGCACTGACTACTGGGGGTAGACGCTCAACGCAGGAGCTGTCCCCTGGTGGTCAGTGTATTCTCACAGCCAACCTCCTGCGACCCCTTCCCCTAACGGCCAACCTCCCACAGGCCCGATTGGCCCCGATCGACCCCAATTGGCCCTGACTGCCAGCCAGGCTGAGGGACCCCACCGAATTCGTGCACTGGATCTCTAGTTATTTTATAAGGAGGAAGGCTATGTTTACCAAAAGAGGTAGATATCAAGTTGAGGAACGCTATAAGAGCTTTTATCCAAGGGAGATTAAAGCTTCTGAAAAGTTAGCAAGTTGAGTTTTAATTGTACGATTGGTACATTTCACCAAACAGAATACTGAGAGTGATAGAGACAATAAAAATGCTGTAGAATAGGCTAAATGCTACAAATGGATTGCATTATTTGTTCACTGAAATGATTCCCTTAGTCACTGTGTAACTCAGAGGGAATTTCCCAATTCAGAGTTATTTTTCTAACAAATATTTATCTATTATTAAGGCTGTCGCTCCCCTAAGGAAAGCCTCAAGCTCAATGAGAGAACATATGACTCATAATGAACTCACATTTGTATCCTTGAGATGGTGGCATTTGGATCCTCATATGGACCTAAAGGGAATGGGAAATGTCCCTGGGATCCAGTGGTTTTCCATGGGAATCTGCCATTCACTTTATCATCTACAGTGAGAGAGGGTTTTCAGTAACATTGTTTACGTCAACAAATCATCTTTCAGGACCCCAATGCATTAGTATATGTACATATTAAAGTAAGGCAATTGAGCCCATAAAGGAAAGATTGGTTTCCCATTGGGTCTAAGCCATATTTGTTTGTCTGGATTAACGGTTCCCCTTTTTTGTTGCCATATCTTCTTAGAGTGTTTGGAACTGTAAAAGAGACTTTTACTGATTTATCAGGAAGCAAAGGACATTCTCAGGTCTGGATAATTTGATTGCTAAGTGCTGCTTACTTAGCTTCAGCATCAGCTAAATAATTTCCTTTTGCTTTTCCATGATGGTAGCTTTAAAATGTCCTGGAATTTTGATAATTGCCAGTTGTTTTGCTTGCAGTAGGGCATCTAATGATTCTACAACCTGTTTTCCATTTTTTGTTTTGTTTTGTTAATCCTCACCCAAGGATATTTTCCCACTGATTTTTAGAGAGAGTGGAAAGGAAGGGGAGAGACACACAGAGAGAAACATCGATGTGAGAGAGACACATCAATTGAGTGCCTCCTGCATGTACCCCAGCTAGGGTCAGGAAGCGAGCCTGCAACCTAGGCACGTGCCCTTGACTGGAATCGAACCTGGGTCTTTCAGTCTGTAGGTTGACGCTTTATCCACTGAGTCAAACTGGCTCTGGCCTGTTTTCCATTTTATAGACTGCCTTCAGAAAGTGAAGGAAACTTGTTGCTTCCACAACATTCCAAAGTTTTGTGTTACACCAAAGGCATAGCTATGACTATCAGTGTAAACATTGGCTACTTGAGCTTTGGTCAATGAACAAACTCGAGTAAGAGCAATTAATTTGGTCTGTTGGGCAGACTTCTAATTTTAGGTAAATAAGAACTTTTAGTTACATCCACAATGGAAGTTACTACATATCCAGCTTGGTAATGTCTTTGTTTGTGTTTGAGATAAGATCCATCTATAAACAAAATTAAGTCAGTATTATCAATAGGAGTTTCCTATAAATCATTCTTAGGAGCAAGAAGGTAGTTTGTAGTAAGTAAAATGCAATAATGGGTATCTTCATTCTGTGAAGAAGGCAGTAAAGTTGCTGGATTAAGACTGTTACATTGAGCTGAGGTAATATAAGGTGCAGAAAGCAGGAGTACTTCAGAAGCAGCCAGGTACTGACCAAGTAATGCAGAGTATGGTAGAGTTTAGCAAAGATTCAACAGAATGAGAAACATAAATGGTTAAAGGAGAACCCATAACTATGTCCTCTGTTTGTTTACACACGTGGCTATAGCAGAAGTGGCCTTCATACAGGGAAGGGGACCTTTTGCTACTGAGTCTAATTGTTGGCTATAATATTCTACAGGCCTGTGATGATCTCCATGTTTCTGAGTTAGAAGTCCTAAAGCATTCCTTTATTTTCCTGCATGAAAAGGAAGAAAGAAAGTTTATGATTAGGGTGTCCCAAAGTGGGAGTTTTAGATACTTATTCCTTTAGATCTTTTACAGTTTATTTCCCTTCAGGGTTCCATTGGATTGGATCAGGTTGATCTGATTTTAATAAGGCATATAGAGGTTGAGACATTAATGAAAAATTTGGAGCCCAATTGTGACAGTATCCAATCTTACAGATACCCTAATCTGTTTCTTTGTCCTTGGAAGAGGAAAGTATAGGATTCCTCTAAGTATTTCAGGGTTAATTAGTAGCTCATCATTAGATATAAGGTGGGCAAAGGTATTTTACTTTGGGCAAAAAGAATTGAAGCTTGTCCTCTGAGACCTTATATCCTTTTATAGCTAAGTGTTGTAATAGATAATTGTGTTCTTTTGGGAGTCTAGTAATGTCTTAGAGCATAAAAATAAATCATCCATTATATTAGCATGGGATTTCTGGGAAAATCAGCATAATTTAAATCAGCCTTTAGTATCTGAAAGAAATAGGTGGGACTCTCTGTATATCCCTGGGACATTACAGTCCAAGTAAATTGGTAATCTTCCTTCATAAAAGCAAAGAGATATTGACTCTTTTTTTCTATAGGAAGACTGAAAAAGGCACTGAATAAATCTATTACTAAAAATATTGGCAGTCCACAAGAATGGCTAGTAATAGATATGTGGGTTTGGAACCACAGGATGTATGGAAATAGTGATTTTATTTATAGGCCTGAGATTTTGTATAAATCTTTATCCTTTTCCATTGGGTTTCTTTACTGGGAGGGTAGGAGAATTGTAGGGGCTTGTACATGGAATTATAAACCCCCTTTCAAAGTAATCTACACTAATAAAAGAGAAACATGGTAATTGGCGTACAACCGCTACCCTTTTCATTGGCTAATCAGTGAGTATATGCAAATTAACTGTCAGCCAAGATGGCAGCCGGCAGCCAGGCACTGAAGCGAGCAGGGAGGCTTGCTTGCTGCAGACTCCAACGTTCACCGCCTCACTTGCCGGCCTCTCAGTTGCAACTCTAAGCAACTATATACTATGTTGCAAATAAGAAGCTAAACAAAACCCCAGAAAAGGGCTTCCATTCAGCCGGGCTCGGACCGCAACATTGTATCTATGTTTTCAGCAGCGAGGCCTCAGAGCTAAAGCTGGCCCAGAAAAAAAAAAAAAAAAAGAGAAGAAAACAAGGAGCGGTTGGAAGCTTTAGTCACTCGCCAGCCGGAAAACAGCCCTCAGCCCCTCACCCAGACTGGCCAGGCACCCCAGTGGGGACCCCCACCCTGATCCAGGACACCCTTCAGGGCAAACCAGCCAGCCCCTACCCATGCACCAGGCCTCTATCCTATATAGTAAAAGGGTAATATGCCTCCCAGCACCGGGATCAGCGGAGCAGCGAGGCTCCCGGCACCGGGATCAGCATGACAGGGGACAGCGCCCAAACCCCCTGATCGCC
>NW_005370091.1:498142-501705 GCF_000412655.1 Myotis brandtii | reverse complement strand
CTCCCCCACCCCCCGAGTGCACAAATTTTTGTGCACCGGGCCTCTAGTCCTATATAATAAAAGCCTAATACATTAAGTGTCCAGTTGTCCATTCAACCAATCAAAGCATAATATGCTAATGATATGCTAAGGCCTCTCAACCGCTCATATGACATGCACTGACCACCAGGGGGCAGACGCTCTGACCAGTATGTTAGCTTGCTGCTGGGGTCCGGCTGATAGGGACTGAGCAAGATGGGCCAGACAAGCCCTGGAGCCCTCCCACAGTTCCTCTCCGGCTGGCCAATCTCCCGCTTCCCTTCCTGACCCCGATCATGCACCAGTGGGGTCCCTCAGCCTGGTCTGCACCTTCTTGCAATTTAGGACCTCTCGGGGGATGTCAGAGAGCTGGTTTTGACCTGACCCTGCAGGCCAGGCCGAGGGACCCCCACTAGTGCATTAATTCATGCACCGGGCCTCTAGTCTTATATAATGGGCTTAATTCCAGCTAGTGCATCAGGTCTTAAAGGATATTGGTGAATATTAGGCAGAGGTAAAGTATTGTCAATGATGATTTTGATAAGAGTGGCTGACTTGATCTTCCCATATCTGTACGGAAAAGATTCCAGAGTTCCATAGGAACATCCTGCAGCAAATGTTCAGTCTCAAGATTAGTTTTCTCTTGTCAAGGTTCCATTAAAATTATGATTTGCTCCATTGGTTCAGCATCTATTTCATTTAGTTCTGAAATCCATTTCTCCCTTCTTAGAAAAAAATATGTGGGCATCATGGGTTTTAAGAAGACCACCTTATCAGATGAACTGTGGCAGATTTGACTAGCAAAAATGTATATATTGTCCTGTAACATTCCCTAGCTGAAAGGGAATAAGTTCTAATTTTTTTAAAAATTAGCAATAATTGCACCTCAGATAAACCTCATTCCCTATGATACTGCCACTGTGCAAAGTTAATTATAAGTTCTGATTTAAAAACACATTGGTTGATTGGATATTTCTACTATTTGTACAGAAGTTTTACTCTGAGGGAGAGGACAACTTCATTAGGCAGGGTCAGGAACAGATAAAGTAGCCCCAGTATTTATGAGGGCCTTAGTAATTTCCCCTTTTATGGTAATTTCAATTTCTCAGAAAGTATTGGAAAGGAGAAGGGGAAATCCCTCTTGCAATCCTTGGAGCAGCCCAATGCTTGCTTCTGTCTCCTTTCTTACTCCAAATCCCATTTCAATTTTCTACAATCCGTCTTAGGATGACCTGACTTTTTTACAGTAAAAGCAGACTCTACTTTCCTCTCATTGAAAAGGCCTTTGAAGAAGTCTGATCCGATTTCGTCCATAGTTTCCTTATTTGTTAAAATGGGGAAATCTCTGTGGAGAGTACGGAACAAGAAAACTCTGAGACAGAATAACTCATACAAATTCCAGAAAACCAATATGAGGCCACCTGGGGCCTGTGTGTTCTCTCAGCTACAGGGTTTATATTGTGGATGAAAAAGGGGTTCTGTGGAAAGTAACCTCTCAGGGTGACCTGATCATAAATTCCTAATGGGGCAGGACATGGTGGGTAGTCACGCCACAGGCATGTAACTTCTTTAGTAAAAGGTTTATCTTTGCCTTAAGCAAGCCTTGTCCTTTTTTTCCTGTGCATCTAAGTTTACACATTTTTGAAATGCCCCTCTTAGACCCCTCCGTGTAATACATGCCACTCTTTCAAACTCCTCCTAAAGCTTGACCACTGTCAAGAGCACATAATCTCAACTAACCTGTAATCCAATCTCCACCTTGCTCTCTTCCACCTTCAGGTAATCTTGCTTACATTACCTCCTTAATCTCAGATGCATAAAAGCAACTGCAAACTGGTATTCTCTGAAGCATTTTTCTCACTCTGTTGAGATCTTGCCTTCTAGCATATCCTCTGTTTTCACAAATAAATTGTTATAAAAGTTCTCTACAGGTTTGGGTATTCTTATGTCAGCATTAAATAAATATATAGTATACTATATAATGGAACTTTGGGTTTACTTTGCATTTTGTTTGGACTAAAAGTTTAAACATGTGAATGTTTTTGTTCTTTTTACTCTCTTTTCATAAATGCCTTTTTCATGGTTTTATTACTAATTATATTTTCTATGGGGCAATATGGCAAGGGTTTTCTCAGGAAACTCAAGTGGCTACTGGTCTAGAGCAGGGGACCTACTAGTACATCTCGAGGCCAAATCTGGACCCAAGACTGTATTTGTAAATAGAGTTCTATCAGAGCGCAGGCCGCTCTCATTTGTTTAAGTGTTATCTGGTGCTGCTGTTGTGCTTTGGTGATAGAGTTGAGTAGTTGTGCCAGAGAATGTAAAGCCTGCAGAGCTTAAAATATGTAGTCTCTGACCCTTAACAGAAAAGTTCACCAGGCAGGGTCAGAGGATGTGAATGAAGAAAATTAAGCTGGTTCTATACTCTTTTGGTGGATCCCCGACACGTTTTATTCCTTTCCACGCCTGTCCGTCCTTCCTCTCCCAAGAAGAATACTTAAGATGGAACTCTTCTTCCCTGTGCTTCTTCACTTTTCTAGGAAAGAGAACCTGATGGGTCACATACCTGATTAAATTTATTATGTGTGACTAACCTCTCTTAGGAGCAATTTTGTTACAAAAAAGAGGAAAGTTTATTCAATAAAGTGAGTCATTTGATAGCAGAACTTCAGACTTTTTGGCATCTGGGCCAGAACAACTTTTAAAGCATCAAGATTTTGTGTACCCTGGTTGGGGAGCTCAGTTGGTTAGAGCATTGTCCCAATACACCGAGGTTGCAATTTCAATCCCCAGTCAGGGAACATACCAGAATCAACCAATGAATCCATAAATAAGTGGAACGGCAAATTGATGTAACTCTCTCTCTCTCTCTCATCAGTAATAATGATATTTTGGCATCAGAACAACTTTTAAAGCATCAAGATTTTGTGTACCCTGGTTGGGGAGCTCAGTTGGTTAGAGCATTGTCCCAATACACTGAGGTTGCAATTTCAATCCCCAGTCAGGGAACATACCAGAATCAATCAATGAATGCATAAATAAGTGGAACGGCAAATCGATGTATCTCTCTCTCTCTCTCTCTCTCTCATCAGTAATAATGATAAAAATCTTTATATGCTCAGGTAAGTAAACTGTCATTTCACTTCACTGATCAAGTTTGTTTCAACATGATTGTTATATTTGTGTGTGTGTGTGTGTGTGTGTGTGTGTACCTATTGTATATATCTTTATCTCTGTAAGTATATAATTATCTATCTATCTATCTATCTATCTATCATCTATCTATTTCAGTTCATAGTCCTACTTACTCAATCACTCTTTCCCATGCATCTGAGAACTGGCTTATCAGTGTTTTTAGTTGTAGAGATTTGGTTTATAACCAAAGTACTATACACTATAGAGGTCAATAATGTAGTTAATATGGTTATGGTAATTTTATATCATCATCATCATCATCATGTTATTAGATTCCAAATAAGCAGCAATTTGTAACAGTTCCAAGTATTTAATATATATATATATTATTTAACTCTGACAATAACTCT
>NW_005370091.1:465776-498093 GCF_000412655.1 Myotis brandtii | reverse complement strand
AGGACATTATTTTTATGAGTCTCCTATTTTACAAATGAAAAAGTTGAGATGCTAAGAAGTTAAGTAACTTGCTCAAGGCTACAGGGCTGTTAAGTAGAGGAGTCAGAATTAAATCCTAGAAAGTCTGGCTCTCAAGTCCCTCCTGATAGGCATTGTGCTGTGTTACTCACAGACAGATATGTTCAAGATTAATGTTTGCTTACAAAATTTGCGTTAAAGTGTTCTTTTGAGTAATTATTTTCTTCAAGACACTTAAAACAAAATTTAATTTACATAAATTAAATAAAACGTGTTAGAGATAATCTATTTTATAAAGAGTATTATATTTATAAAATAAATACTGGTCTTCTTTACACACTGAGTTACTTTTCTTTTACCAATTTTCATCCTTCTATTTTTGATTTACACATGCACCATCTTAATGAAATCCAGAAAAAGAAAATAACCCAAAAGTCGGTGTACCTTTGCCAAGGTTAAAATGAATGGCTCTGGGTGTTATCTGTTGAAAGGCACAGGAATTTATTGCTCTTCTTCTGGCTGCTTCCTTATCTCTCAGAGAACCTCATAAGTTGGAAATCTACACAGGTACCTCAGAATTGTATGTTGAGTCATATGCTGAGCTTTTCTCAGTATTGTACTTCAGCCAAAAAGAATATTGAGTGCTGCGTAAGGATGCAACATGGCCTAGTGAAAAAAATATTGGATTTGCTCTCTCAAATCTTGG
Source organism: Myotis brandtii (assembly GCF_000412655.1). Classification (NCBI taxonomy): domain Eukaryota; kingdom Metazoa; phylum Chordata; class Mammalia; order Chiroptera; family Vespertilionidae; genus Myotis; species Myotis brandtii. The sequence goes on along the minus strand of NW_005370091.1, from coordinate 497,369 downwards.
GTTCAAAATCAGATTCCATCAATTACTAGCTTTATAACCTTGCATAAATCACCCAACATCTGAGTTTTAGTCAACCTACTGGAGAATAAGGATAATAATACCTATATCAGATAATTATTTCTGAGGATTTAATTATAGAGCAAATAAAAGTGTGTTAATTTAATAAGCTTTAAATAAATAAGCTTTATTCTCCTTTTAGGGTCTTGATGTGAAGAGCACATACATTTCAAATGAATTTGGGTGTTTAAAATCCAAACTATATAGCTCATGATTTTTCTTGTATTAATTAACTTCAATATATATTCTTGCTTTACTTCACTTAAATATATATTTTAGCAGTATCATGCCACACCTGTGAAAGTGAAAGCGATGAGAAAAATCAAACTGCTTCCATGAGAAGTTTTGTTCAGAATAACAGACCTTAGGCCCTGTAAACTCCAGGTGAAAGACTGTTACAAATATATTTTTCCTCGTTCCTCATGGGCAATGAAGAAACCAATCTCTGTTTCAAAACAGTCATGTGTAATGTTGTCTTTCTCTCCTATGTAACTTGTATGACTCAAGTGGGAGATATTTTAGATATGATCCCAAATGATAAGGATTCTTTAGAGATTTATAAGAGCTTAATTTTGATGACAACTTCCTCAGAAATTAAGGTGGCAGATCTGTTTGCAAGAAAGCATTTTAGATGACTAGACTGCTGGTTCTCTGTGTTGTGTACTGGTATGTTCATGGGCACTTCGTTTGGGGAGTAGCAGGGGGTTAAGAATAATTTCACGTTCACCAGTACTTGTGAAAATAAGGAAAGAAAATCAATGCCTAATGACCACAGATTCACAGGCTAACAACTTGCCACAAAATATTTTGACGTAATATCTTCTTTGAAACTGGGTAGCCCTCTGACATGCTCCAATAAAGCGGAGTCATGGAGAAATATGCAAATGGTTTATCTGTATGGTAACCAAAGAGTTAATAGAGGTTACAGCTAGTCATTCAGGAAGAAGCCTTTCTAGAATCTGCCAGCTAGTCCCCTTGGAGCCTTGAAGCTTCACAGGGTTTCTACTGTTGTTAATTCCTACTGAGCTTATCATAGGAAAAAAAAAAGTCTAGTTGTTGATTCAGCAGTGCAACTCTATAGTTCAGGAAATCTTTGTTGTTGGACAGAAGCAGGACATTTGTTGCTAATAATTTTCCTAATAACTTACTGTGCCAGTTGGGAGGCATTACAAAGCTAAACTGGAGATATATATATATATATATAGTGTCTTTCAGGGAGAGCTATGATTGTGTCTACAGTTAAAGTCTCTACAATTAACAGGTATATTCCAGAGATGCTAAAATATTAACCTTATACTTTTTTTGCTGGGAGCTATAGTAATTTGTAACCATATCTTTTCCAGGAATTTGTTTGCATCCAAAAATGGGCAACTCCCAATCAGTTATTACATTTCTTGTAATCAGGAGATGAAGAAGTCTGAAATGTTTCCTCTTAGAATTAGCCAAAATACTGAAAGCCCACTAGAGAAAATTTAGGACTGTAATCTCTGTCTTAAGGATGGCTCCACAAAGAATGAGATCATCTTGGCTCATGTTAGACTTAGTAACTCAATTCCCAGCCTTGGATATTTCAGATATTCCTTGTGTCCTATCTATTTTTATAGTATAAAAGTGATTTTTTGGAAAGATGTATATTGCCTTTGCAGGTATTCCTGCCAGGCAATTCTTTGTCTTTCCATAAATTTTAAGGGACTATAGAAACAGTTTAACACATTTAATAAACAGACTTTATATGGAAATAATTTTATGATTTGTAGTGAGTTAAAGTTTATCTTAAAAAGTTCTGTTTTAGGTTTGCAAAGCAAACTAATCATTGGGTAATTTAACAGCCCATGGTATGATAATTTAAATAAAAACTCTATAATAAAAACAGACATGTAGATCAATGGAACAGACTAGAGAGGCCAGAAATAAACCCATGCTTTTAGGTTAATTAATATTTGACAAAGGAGGCAAGATCTTACAATGGGATAAAGATAGTCTATTCAATAAACAGTGTTGGGAAAATTGGAAAGATACATGCAAAAAGTGAAACTAGACCACCTCCTTGCACCATACACAAGAATGAACTCAAATTGAATTAAAGACTTAAATGTTAGACTTAAAACCATAAAAATTCTAGAAGAAAATATAGGCAGCAAAATCTCAGACATTTCTCATAGCAATATTTTTTTCTGCTATATCTCCTTGAGCAAGGGGAACAAAAGAAAAAAAATCAAACTAAAAAGTTTTTGCACAGCAAAGGAAACAATCAACAAAATGAAAAGACAACCCACTGAATGGGAGAAGATACTCATCAATGATGCATCAGATAAGAAATTACTATCCAAAATTTATAAAGATCTTATAAAACTCAAAAAAACAAACAATCTAATTAAGAAATGGACAAAAAACTTGAATAGACACTTCTCCAAAGAGGACATACAGATGGCCAATAGACATATGAAAAGATGCTCAACATCATTAATCAGCAGAGAAATGTGAATTAAAACCACAATGAGATATCACCTCACACCTGTCAGCAAGGATGTGGAGAAAAGAAACCCTTGTGCACTCTGGTAGGAATGCAGATTGGTGCAGCCACTGTGGAAAGCAGTATGAAGTTACCTCAAAAAATTAAAAATGGAGCTGCCTTGTGACCCAGTGATTCCACTGCTGGGAATATATCTGAAGAAACCTGAAATACTAATTTGAAAGAATATATGCACCTTTATGTTAATTGCAATGTTATTTACAATAGCCCAGGTTTGTAAGCAGCCCAAATGCCTATCAGTAGATGAGTGGATACAAAAACTGTGGTACATAATAGAATACTACTTGGCCATAAAAATGAAGGAAATTTTACCCTTTTGTGACAGCATGGATGGATCTGGAGAGTACTGTGCTAAGTGAAATAAGCCAGTAAGAGAAAGACAAGTACCATATAATTTCACTTATATGTGGAATCTAATGAATAAAATAAACTAACAACATAGAAACAGACTCATAGATACAGAGAACAGACTGACAGCTTTCAGAGAAGAAGGGAGTTGGGGTGGCTGCATGAAAAAGGTGAAGAGATTAAGCAAAAAAACTCCCAACAACCCCTCATAGACACAAACAACGGTATGGTGATTACCAGAGAAAAAAAGGGGTTGGGTGGTGGTAGAAGAGGATAAAGGGGGCATAAATAGGAATGGAAGGAGACTTGACTTGGGCTGATAAATACACAATGCAATATACAGATGATGTATTATAGAGCTGTACACCTGAAACCTATAAATTTTATTCACCGAGGTCGCCAGAATAAATTCAATAAAAATTAAAAAAAAATGACATCACATGATTGTCTTGCAACTTGCCCAATATAAAAAAGAGAAGAAAAAAGAAACTCTAAAAGAAACCCTCAGTTCCAATATTCACTCACTCTTCCTCCAAGCTAAGGGGAAATCTAGACTGTGTATTGGAGGCAGTGTTTAATAAGTTGAAAAAAAGTCAGTGTTTTTTTTTTTTTAAAAAAAGACATATCTCTTTATAAAATTATTTTGCTTCCATTTGTAAAAGTGACAGCTCAAGAGGATGCTCCTATAACTGACAAAAAAGCAGAGGAGCAGCAGGTTAGATGGCTTTTAATAGGCCTTGCCATCCTGAGTTTGCACTGGTAAATTACAGGTTCACATTGGTTTGGGCCCAAGTTTTTTGTATAACTTCTTCTTAAGTTTATTTATATAATTTGTTCCTACCAGTGCCCTGGGTCATTTATTACTTCTATTATCTTCCCTCTTTGAAGAGATTCTGCCAGAATTCCTTAACAACCGTCTCTGAGTCTGTTTCTTCTCTCCTTAAATTTAAGATCAACGATTTGCTGGCACCGTGTGCTTTGAGCCTGTTTTGCTGCTGGCCTGATGATTATCTTTTTCTGTGGATAAATAGAAGTACATGTAATTCACCAAACTGGTCTGTTTTGCGTGTGGAAACACCTTCCAGAAATATAAAACTCTAAAAAAAAATTTAAAAAAATCTTACATTCAATCATTCAATGATAATTGAAGTAGATTCTTAGTATTATATTCAGATACTTCACTGACTTCTAAAGATTGTTTTCCTTTTTATGTACTTTGTATTTTGCTCATGGTTTGAGACAGGCATTCTTTGACTATCAGATGTTTGCTTTTCTCAAGAAAACAAACTGGGAAACCTTCACTCTAACTTATCTTTGGCTCTGAGTACCTGCTGCTTAATTATTAGAATCCCTGTTTGTTCAGATTTGTTTCTTCACCTAACATAACCTCAAAATTATTTAATCATGTTGATTAGAATTATTTTATTAAAAATGTAATTTTAATGTTACTGTAATTAACTGGTTGAAAAAGGAAACCCTTTAATGTTAAGCAATAATTTAAAATTATTTTAATAAATTTTAATTAAATGATGTCAAGTTGAAGTATTAAAAATTTGAAACTTTTAAGCATCAAAATTCCAATTTGTAGGCCATTAACAGGATCTATAAATATTTATTTTTCTATGATATACTGTATACATAATTTATATGAATGAGTTTAATAATATTCTAATGGTTGAATTTAGTAATGCAGCTACATGCCAGATTTACTGAAACTTTCTCAACCAGATATTCTGTATAATTAGGGATTCTTTAAATCTCTTATAAAAAAAAGAAAGCCCAGTTATCAAGATAATCTGTGCTTTTAATGTGTTCCCACAGATTTTTATAGATACATAAAAGCTAATTACTAAAGATAAGAAATTTAAAAGATACACTGCAGTAATATGTTTTATGTTCAAGTTTAGATTCTGTTATGTGAGGGTTGCTTCTTGCTGTTCTGGGCATTGGTTCAGACACTTCATCCAAATAATATCTTACGGATTTCTTCTAACTTGGAATTTTATAAATATAAAAAAGCAATTTATTGAGAGAAAAATGAACTTGCACTGTGGATTATATACCGGTAGTGCCTACATAAAGATTGTAGGAATCATAAACATACATATAAAGAATTACAGCCCTTTCTAAAAGTCTAGCTTTCTAGAGGGAGGGGTACAATCAACGGCAAGTGAATAAAAATGAAGATAGAGGATAGATTACTATTGATAGGTAAAGAGTGTTGGTTGTTCAAAAATATTTGTCCTCTCCCTCCATAATTATAGAATTGCAGCTAAGGTAAATTAAAGACTATACAACACTAGATAAGTTAAGGGTGGCATGTCCCAGTCTTTCTTAGAGGTAGGAGTGTCCATGTGCTTAAATTCTTACCAAAGGTATATGAGAAATTAGGTGTAACACTTCTGGATCTGGGTCTTAAAACATGTCTAATGAGCTGAAAACATGTGGCTGTAGCCCAGTTGCACCCAAGGCAGAAGAGGAAAGTGCCCCAGAGGACAGTGAAGTAAAGGGTGGGTGGGAGACACATGGTTCCTGGACCACGTGGACTACAGACACATGTCAACCTGGAGTACTGTGATTTTAGACCTGGTTCTTACATCACATAGCTTTCACTCTAAGCGTTGGCTATGAGTACCAGCAGCTTAATTATTAGACTTCCTATTTGTTCAAGTTGCACTCTCTCCTCAGCAGATCTTGGGGTGGCTCACAACTCTTCTCAGTTCCACTGTAGTCTCTCCTTTGCAGGGGCCTGAGCCAAGCTTTTTGCTCTGGCTTTAGTTCTGATGTTCTGCCATGTCTTCCATTTATAGGACCTTGATGTAGCCCCGAGGCCTGTGGATATTCCAATATCTCTCCTACAACCCTGAGCGGTCCTCATTTCTTTTCCAAGCATCATTCTTTATATTTGCTAAGTAGACTTTTTTCCTACCATCCTTCCAATGATTTTATCCCCCCCCCCCGCAATAATTTTAATAGACAGTTCACACTCCTCTCTCCTTTAAAAGGCAGACTTGTTAGAAAGCTTGTATTTGACTCACATGTTCACTCTATCTTTAGTTAAATTGGGACCAGTTCCCTGAGGTAAGACTGCTAGTCCTGTGCCATTCTTTTTTTTTTTTTTTTAATATATATTTTCATTGATTTCAGAGAGGAAGGGAGAGGGAGAGAGAGATAGAAACATCAATGATGAGAGAGAATCATTGATTGGCTGCCTCCTGCATGCCCCCTACTGGGAATCGAGCCTGCAACCTGGGCATGTGCCCTTGACTGAAATCAAACCCGGGACTCTTCAATCTGCAGGCTGACACTCTATCCATTGAGCCAAACCAGCTAGGGCCTGTGCCATTCTTCATCTTCAGCTAATGCTCCAATCGGGAACCTGAGCCAGGTAGCTGCTTTGCTAACCTCAGGATTTATGTAGATGAATCAACTCATAATGGTATCTTTTTACTACTTCAGTAATTAAACTCATTCAAAAGGCATCAACAACATCCTATTAATGAAATATATTCCCAACCTACCCATATTATTTCTCTCTTAAATAAATGATACATTGTGTTTTTATATATTTTTAAGTTAAAAGAATAACTGACTCTTTCTCAGCCACCCCAAACAATAAATTTCTCTTTGTAATGTCAAGGAGGAAGCATGATGCAGAAAAAACACATATTTTGGGCTTACAAGTTAAGATCTAGGCTCTATCCCAGTCCTTCCATTTACTTACTATTTGACTTTGAGCAACAGAATTAGTAATTATTGGCCTTCATTTCTTTATCTACAAAATTGCTATTAATAATACCTGTTACCCAGAATAGTTGTACATCATGAAGTCACACCTAAAATCTGACCTGGATTTAAAATTAAATCTCTCCAGTCACACTTATTTCTAAATTATTCATTTTAAAGACTAAATGATATTTTTTATGTATAGATTATAAGTATGTTTAATAGTTATATTGCAATTGAACTTTTGTCTAAATGAGGATAAATTATTTTATTAACATTTCTATCCGTATCAAACTGTTGAATTATGTATAGCTTTCTGTTTTTTTAAACCACAACTGACATTTTAAAAAAATTTATATTTTTAATGATTTCAGAGAGGAAGGGAGAGGGAGAGATAGAAACATCAATGATGAGAGAGAATCATTGATTGGCTGCCTCCTGCATGCCCCACATTGGATATTGAGCTTTGACCAGGAATCAAACTGTGACCTACTGGTTCATAAGTCGACAATCAACCACTGAGCCATGCTGGCTGGGCTATTTATAGCTTTCTGAAAAGGAGATTGTCCTTAATTTTAGGAGTATTTTACTTTCACATTTATTTGCCATTGTTATTTTATCCATGCATGTTTCTGTGTGTGTGTGTAAAATGCATATTTTTAAGAGAAAAACTAGATGATTTTTAAGAATAATATGCTTTAGATTTTCATTGAATTTATTATAGCATGGAGTGTATTTATATGGTACCATGATTACTAATTCCTAATCCAACATCAAGAGCTTTACAGCTTCTATTAGGCTCGGTAGGAAGTGGTGAATGGTTCAGGGTACAGGATTTCCTATTTTGTAACAGACTTTTTTTCAGTAGCAATATAGCTAAGCTACTGGCCAAGATGAGTTGATTTAGCTTTCTTAGCTTGAATCTACCCTGCTGCTCTCTTGGGAGGATATGTCCTAAGAACAAACTATTCTAAGAGGTTTAGCAGGGAGGGAGCTGGCATTAAACACTTCTGTTAAGATCATGTTGGAATCAATGATCTAATCCTGGTAGAAGTGAATTATTGACTTCTTAATGTATAAGGGAGGCATTGGCTCCTGAAGTTTGGTGCACTGTGCTTCTCCCCCAGGGAATAGGGATCTGCTAAAGCCTTAAGGAATGTGAGGAGTTACCTCTTGTGGGAGGAGGAAGTGGGCTCTTTGAAATTCACAAAGCAGGTTAACATTTCTTCCTTCTATCTTAATATTTAAGAAAGCATGGGCTTTATATATATTAGTCCTTGTGTAATGGCCCACAAATATGGCAGTGATATAGCAGATGAAATAAATGAAATCTGGTCATAGGTGTTCAGAAACTTACACGACCTGTAAGGAAACAGAGAAAGATTGTTTTTATCAGCTTAAGAATAACATATCAAAGGCTTTAATTCTCTTTCTAGATAAAAATAGCTTTATTTTATTTCTAGTTTGATAGACAATATACAATGATATAGAAAATTCAAATAAAATAGAAAATACAAAGGGAACTATAAGTAGTTCTCAGTACTATTATTCAGGCCAATATTAATTATTCAAGCTTGTGTAGAGATGCATTTAGATATCTTTGGCAAATATGCACACATAGACACATACTTATGTATACAGGGTGAGGCAAAGGTTTACAATTGTGAGTATGTGAACCACAGAGTTTATTCTTGTATTATTATTGTATTCTTTTCCATATGAGCAACTTTAACCTACTTTTGCCCCACCCTATATGTGTATGTATGCATGTATAGATACATGTGTATATATTTTTATTTACATATATCTTTATGTATGTCTTTATATCCTATATCAATGGTTCATAATTGGGAACCATGCTTTCCCTCACCTATCAAATTGAGAATCAATGACTCACTGAGCCACATTTATTGTGGACTGTATAAAACCTCTCATGATCTATGACAGCAGTAAGTTGAAAAGCATTGTCCATATTCTATTTTGTCATTAGCAGCCTGCTATTTCTACTATATCAGGATTTTATATAGAGATAATTGGTTTTAAATGTTGAATTTTTAGAACAGTGACTATTTCCACATAATTCCTACTGTGAACATTATTTGGACTAACACTGATAAAATAATTGCCATTCAAGATGAATGAATTTCACTGCTGATTCAAGATCTCTTTGTAATTTTGACTTCTATTATGTATTGGACAGAGTGATGATTATATCAATCAATCAACATATTTAGTAATGTCAATAAAATATAAAAGTACCCCTATTAATGAACTTGAATGACCTGTTTATTATGAAGATAACAGAGGTAATATACACAGGTATTGGGCATCTCTTTTACACTGTAGATCCACTTGGCCTCATTTTCTTTCTAATCATGGTTGCAGAGAACAGGTCTGCACACATGTTGACCTGTGTTGTATAAGTGCAAGCAGAATGGCCTGGCCTCAGTCCATATGGGCCTTCTTTGACGTCTGCAGCCTGGGGTGCTTGGACACACATGGAAATGTGGGAGAATTTGTGACCCATGTGACAAATCTTGACCAATGGGAATGGGAGCTGACAGATAAATGCTCTATACTTTCATCCTTCTCGTGGATGATTTGGAGGTATAGTACATTCAATAAGTCTTTTCAGAAGGTCCCACCCACTTGTACCTAAGAGTAGCCAATCCCATATTCTACTTTTTTAAATATATATTTTAAATATATTTTAATAATTTTTTACAGAGAGGAAGGGAGAGGGATAGAGAGTTAGAAACATCGATGAGAGAGAAACATCGATCAGCTGCCTCCTGCACACTCCCTACTGGGGATGTGTCCACAACCAAGGTACATGCCCTTGACTGGAATCGAACCTGGGACCCTTGAGTCCGCAGGCCGACGCTCTATCCACTGAGCCAAACCGGTCAGGGCTCCATATTCTACTTTTATATCAGCTCTTCCTCCCTTTGTATCTACTCTTATCCTTCCTGGTCTGTCCTATCCTTCACTCTTGCTCCTGCAATTGGAATTTTAAATAAATCACTCATGCATCAGACATTCTCTCAGACTCTGCTTTTGGAGTTTCATAGGCTGAGAAATTACATCAGAAAAAAAGCATTTAAAAACTTTTACTTGGTCATTTGCATATGGTGGTTTCTTTTACTTTAAATTATAGAAAAGTTAATTACTAGAGGATAGACTTTTGAAATTAAACATCTGCTGAAAATGATCCCAAGCTGTTAATTTTTAATTATTGTTTTTGATTTTTAAAAACCAATTTCTGGTCATCTATTACTTCCTCTAAAAACATTTAATATTTTTTAAAAATTTAGCAAAAGTTACCATTTAATTAACTCAGCAAATGACAGAAAATTTTAAAAAAGACATAGAAAATTTACATGTATATTCTTTATTATTTAACTGTAATTTGAGTTAATACAAATTCATTACTTGTTTACTTAGACTGCTAAGAATGTAAGTTTGATCATCTGCATTTCATGCAAAGATTTGTTACTCTTGTAGAAGTGAAACACAAAGAATCAAATCCTACATTTCACTCTTTTTTTTTTTTTTTAGAGTGTGGAAGGGAGGGAGGAGACAAAGAGAGAAACATGGATGTGAGATGAGAGAAACACATTGATTGGTTGCCTTCTGCACGTGCCCCAACCAGGGCCGGGGATTGAGACTGCAACCAATGTATGTACCCCAGACAGGAATAAGAACTTGGGACCCTTCAGTCCAAGGGCCAACACTCTAACCACTGAGCAGGACTGGCTAAGGCCTACATTCCATTCTTGTAGAATAAACTCAGAATAAACCATTACTTTGGTATAACAATGATAATAAATGTCTTAAAAATCTGAACAAAATAGGAAAGATATTGCCTTCAAGTCCACAAATCAATAATTGATACAAAAATGAGTTGTAAATGATAAAGCACTGTGTAAATTTAAAATTTCATTAGCTATATAAGATTGTAAATATGCTTCTAAATTCGAACTCCTATATTCTTTATGGATAAAGAATATCTTCCCTAACCTTTGGCCACTAGATGTCATGGCAGCTCCATATGAGAAGCCCAGGGTGAAGAAGGGCTGCTGGCTGAATTGCCCATTATAAGACCGGCTGCTCTGTTGCAGAGAGGTGTGTCATCCTATGTCGTATAAAACCAGTCATTTTACAAAATGCAGAATCATCTTCAGCCAACATAAAAATGCAGCTAGTTCTGGGTCTTTTTAATGTGGTTTTTAGAATAAATGTGTTGATAGAAAAGAAAATGGTTGAAACCATTTAAAACAAATTCTGCTTTTGGATAATGCCATTGTTCTGTATTCACTCTAACTCTTTCAAAGGAACCACACATAATCCTGTGAGCACTGAAAATGGAAAGCAAAAAGGAAGTTTCTAAAAACCAACTGATTACCCCAAGACATACTGGCTAATGGAAAGATGTGGGGTAAAACAGCATAGCTCTTGGGCAATCTACGTCTGAGAGCAAAGACAATGTAGCATGAGTTAGTAGTTAAAAACATGGGTTTTGAAGTCTCCAAAGCCTGGGATTTGACATGGATCTTGCCTTTAATAGTTATGTGATGTTTTATATCCTCATGTATAAGGAAGAGTTGATAATATAACAAAGGATTGTTTTAAGGTTCAGATAAGATTTTGGAGAAAAGCTCTTGGTACAGTACACTGCACATTGCAAGCATTCAGAAATTCATTATGAAAGTGGAATTTCACACCTAAAATTTTAAAATAAAAAGCTCAATACTTTAAATGTAGAGAGAGAATAGGCCTTTGTAAGTTTTAAGGCAAGAAATAGCCCCATAAACAGAATATAATATAAACAACCCCTCCTAAAGTAAAGCTACATCATGGATGTTGAAATAGAATCTACTTGTGACTGTGGTCACGGAAAGGAATTTCTTGCTGAAGTGATCCTCATCAATATCTGCAGTGGCACATCCCCCCTTTTATTATTACAGTTTCTTATAGTGATGACAGTGTCCAAAAGACTCTTGCTTTCCCATCTCCTTACATTCCACTTGAGCTTTGGCAATCCGAGTCAGATGGCCTTCCTTCTGCTAGTCCACCTATTTCCACTAATTCTGACAGTGGAGCATTTAATGTGGACAGAGCAGCAGGTCATAATCCCCAAACTAAATATCCCAAAGCTTCTAAACCAGAGAGGATCCAATGACACCTTCTTCATATGCACAAAATAATAGGATATTGGAGGTATGAGGGCATCAGCCATCTTTCTTTAAATGTGGCTCTTCCAAAATGGTGATGTGTATATATGATACCTAAAAAAATAACTCATATTTATCTGCGTGTATTTGGATAATGACCAGAAATAAAGACTTTGATATTTTAAAAGTGTTTTAGCACATAATATGAACATACATGTATTTCAGAGGGATGAAAGGGGAAAATAATAGGACAGGTGTGGTGTGACTCTGTTAAGAAAGGCAAGATCAAGGAATAGTCATGGTGAGAGAGGCTTCGCCATCCATTTGTATGGCTTTGCTGGCTTCAGTGGGATTTAACAGTTTGTTTTTTCCCGACTTGCTACAGCTTTCAGAAAACTTTGGTGTAAAATCTGAACAAAGAGACTGAAGATGAGGTAAAAAAAGAGAAAAGTCTAGTGAATAAAAGGATTTACTTCAATAACTCCCCAAATCCTACCACAAGTGAAATGATCATTTCAAATACTATAAAGCAGAAAATGAATCAGCCACAGCACTAACAACTACAGTATGAGACAATGATTCATATGAAGGGCAGCATAATTACTGTGAATATCAGATTGGGTTTCAAAATGAGGAAAGAGCATTTTAGTACATTCTTGGCTAAGGATAAACATAATTGATTTATGGACACTATGAGGGTCCAGCTTATCTGGAAAATATATTGTATTTCATGTAGAAATTAGCTGGAAGGCATTTTCCGCATTTCTATGTAAAACCCAATAGCCACATGCCAGGGAAGCGAGGAGGAACAGTGGCCGGAGCTGTGATTCGGAAGCTCAGCATCAGGCATGTCAGAGCTTAGCCCATTGCAGGAAGGCAGTGGCGAGATCATGGGTGCACACAGCTTGAGAGAGGATAGACAATGGTTTATCTATTCATTTACCTAATTATTTAAAAATTAGAAATAGCCTCCTTCCCCAAGCTATTCTGAAAAAACTTCTTCAGTCCTGCTTCTCAGGGAAACTGTATACATCCCTCTAACCCACAGCACAGCACGGTGCCTTTCCGAAGCTCCTTTGCACTATGAGCTTCACACCAATACTGAGTTTAAAGGGTTGGGAGAAATCACTCTTAGGAATATACATATTTTAATTGCTTTCAGAGTGGAAGGGAGAGGGAGAGAGATAGAAACATCAATGATGAGAGAAAATCATCATTGGCTGCTGCTTCCTGCACACCCCCTATTGGGGATCGAGCCTACAACCCAGGCATGTGCCCCTGATTGGAATCCAACAGAGGACCCTTCAGTCCGCAGGCCATTGCTCTATCCACTGAGCCAAACTGGCTAGGGCTAGAAATATTTTATAAATAAAATTGATGGGTCCTGTTAGGCTCTTTGAGTCATTTGTACTGAGTGACGAGAGCCTCTGGTTAAGTGGAGCTAATTTACTGCTCTGTTTATTGAGGCAGGTCAGGGTACTGGTTAAGATCAGAGACCCAGTCAGACTTCCTAGGTTTGAATCCAGGTTCTGCCAAGTATAAGCTGTGTGACTTAGGCAAATTATTTAACCGCTATATACCTCAGTTTTTTTATTTGTAAAATGGGTGACACCTACCTCATAGGTCTTTATGATGGTTAAATTAATAAGTGCCTGGCTCAGTGTCATGTGTTTGCTAACTAGTAGTTAAAGATTTGATCTTTTCAATAACCATGTGATGAAAACAAGACATACAGGATAAGAGAAGAGACCTTTAAAGATCATTTAGTTTAAATCCTTCATTTTAAGATATAAAAAAAAGTCTTTGAAGTTCTAGTACTTCATAAAGTGGTATAACTGGCATCTGAAAACAGGTTTCTTAATTTGATGGCTGTTTGCCCCCTGCAGAATTCCTACAAATAAATATAAGAAAGGGCCCTGGCCTGTGTGGTTCAGTTGGTTGGCTGTTGTCCTGTGCACCAAAAGGTTGCTGGTCTGATTCCCTGTCAGGGCACATGCCCAGGTTGGCAAGGGGTGAGCGATCAGTAAAGTGATGTTTCTCTCTCTCCCTTTCTTCCTCTCTCTAAAAATCAATTTTAAAAATCTTTAAAAAATGTAAGAAAGAAGAGTTCATAAATATATATTTTTTAATCTAAGAAATACTATGATGGCCCTGGCTGGTTTGGTTCAGTGGATAGAGCGTCGGCCTATGGACTGAAGGGTCCTGGGTTCGATTCCGGTCAGGGGCATGTACCTTGGTTGCGGGCACAACCCCAGTAGGGGGTGTGCAGGAGGCAGCTGATCGCTGTTTCTCTCTCATTGATGTTTCTAACTCTCTATCCCTCTCTCTTCCTCTCTGTAAAAAATCAATAAAATATATTTAAAAAAAGAAATACTATGATAAATGCAGTAGTAATATTAGGAATTTAAGTTGTAATGAATAATACAAAAGCATATTGATATTAAAAAGTATATGCTACAATTAGGTTTAGCTTCATATACCAGCAAATCCTTATTAAATGTCTTAAATAAGATAAAAGTTTATTTCTCTTCTGTATGAAAGGAACAAAAAAGAGAGTACAGGGCTTTCATGGTGGCTCTATGGTCATCAGAAACTCAGGTTCCTTCTGCCATCTGATTCCATCATCCTATGAATGGCTGTCATTCTCAAGGTCACCTCTTGGTCCAAAATGGCTGCTGGCACTCCTGCTGTCATGTCAGCTGTCCAGAATGCTGGAAGGGGTAAGGGAGAAAGGACAACCAGATATTTTCTAAATGAGTTAGTGTTTTTTCAGCAGTCTTCTAGGAAATTTCATATCATTTTCCACTTAACGTCTCATCCAGAATTTTGTCACATGTCATGCCTGGCTATAAGGGAAATTCCAAAGTGCTTTTAACCAATTATCAATTAAAATGTGGGTTCTCTATGAACGAAAGAGGGTAATGTATATGGGATGGTAACTAACCATCTCTGCTATAGAGTTACTTTTTCCTACTCTCTTTCCTCCTCATATGTCCTTTTCTCTTGCCTTGAATCCAAAAGGTCAGCCTTGAACTAAAAAAACACACACACATTCCATATTGGAGGGGATCACATTTCTCCTTCTAAAAGGATGGTGCATCTGCGTATTAGGACCTTACTATTGTAAGAAACAAATCAATTTTATAAGGAAAACTATTATAAATTACAATGGCGTTTTATGGAACTCAAAGGTAGGAAGGAAGAATTCCAAGGAGATCAGACATCATGGAAATATAGGCAGCATTTTCTTTCAATTTCCTGTCCTTGCTTCTTTCTGCACATGATTTTTCTTCCTCTTTGAAGACCTGTTTCTTCTGTGCCCAAGGTCAGCCTGCCAGTAAGAGACAGACCTGAGATTTGCATCCACCTTTTAATTTAAACTCTATGATAGTAGTTATTTTAAAGTTCTGCACCTCCTGTTCTACTGAAAGCAACAGAATCCCTTCTCCTTATTGATTCCCTGTCAGCTCCCAATTACAGTGACTTTTG
Source organism: Myotis brandtii (assembly GCF_000412655.1). Taxonomy (NCBI): domain Eukaryota; kingdom Metazoa; phylum Chordata; class Mammalia; order Chiroptera; family Vespertilionidae; genus Myotis; species Myotis brandtii. The sequence continues at coordinate 482,042 of NW_005370091.1, read as the reverse complement.
ATGTATTTCAATACAATAACTGCCTAAGTGGACCAGAACTTTGAAATTGGACTTCCAAAATGCTTTACATTTGGAAGTCTGTGATACTACTTGGCACTGCATACTAAGCAATGTTCCATTCTCAGATGTCTTCTCTTCTCAAGCTATATATTTTCAGTGATTAGTGTCAAATGGTTTAACTACCACATCACACACTGATGGCATTTCCATTTTAGACCTGCTCTTGAATCTCAGATCCTTATTTTATGTGAATATTTGTCACTTTCACTCAGGTGTTTCTTAGTATCTCTCATACTACTCAGGTATTCAATAATCTTTCTGTCCCTTCATTTTTACTGTCAGTTAATTCCAAGTCCTACAGAATCTGTCACCTGAAGCTCTATTTCTTATGGGTATTGCTATAAGTAATAGCCTTGTAATCCTGTTTTTGTAAATTGCAGCAGCCTCCTAAGTCTTATCTGTCTTCATGCTCATCTATTCTCTGAATACAGTTATGTCACTTTCCCACTTAAAATTAATCAGCCATTTCCTTATTACCTGCAGAACAATAATCACATTTCAAGATGGCCATAGAAGGCTGTTTACGATCTGCTTTTTTTTCTATCTAGCCAATTTCATCTCCATTGAGTCCTCCATGTGCTTTGGCTTCACAGAACCATTTGCAATTCCCTAACTGCAACAGCAAAGCTTACACGTCCATGAAACTGAACATGCTTTTACTTTCTTCACCCTAAATGCCCTTGTGGAGCTCAGTCATCTTCGTGAACTCCTGCTTACCATACGAACTTCAGTTCTTCTCTGAAGGCCTTCTTGGTCAGCATGTTACCTCTTCCCTTTGTACTTTCCTCTATCTTTCTTTCAGAAGTTAGTTTCTTTCCTTTATCGAAGTACATATTGTGCATATTTGAGAAAGCAGAGGAACAGTCTAAAGCAGATGCTGCAGTTTCTGGTGTGTCCTTATGCATTAAAATGATGTAATCAGACATATGGCTGCTCAAATGAGAACCAAAGTACCCAGCCTCCCTTGCAGTATGTGTGGCCATGTGACTGGGTTCTTTTCCAAATGCTTTGTGTACAGAATGGTGTGTGCAGCTTTTGACACATGCTCTTTAAAGTAAAAGATATGCCCTTCCCTTACCCCTTTTGCCCTCCTATCCACTGACTGGAACACGGGTATAGTGAACTATTTTTTTAAAATATATTTTATTGATTTTTTACAGAGAGGAAAGGAGAGGGATAGAGAGTTAGAAACATCGATAAGAGAGAAACACCGATCAGCTGCCTCCTGCACACCTCCTACTGGGGATGTGCCCGCAACCAAGGTACTTGCCCTTGACTGGAATCGAACCTGGGACCTTTCAGTCTGCAGGCTGACGCTCTATCCACTGAGACAAACTGGCCAGGGCTATAATGAACTATTTTTGACTATGCAGATATGGGCAATGCCCTGGGATGGCAGAGCAATAGGCAGAAGAGGCCTGTGTCCCTGATACTGTGGAGCTGCCATATCACTCTGGATGCTTACATCAGACTGTTGTGTTCAAAAGGTAAACTTCTTCATTGTTTAAGCCCCTGTTTAGGATATCTACAGACTCAGATACACCAGGTCCTATTGCCTTGGTAACATGCCCACTCCACTAGAAGACTATAAAGAGCCTGGAACTTAGATTTATTAATATTTGCAAACTTAACGCCTAGCAGAGAGCCTAAAGCACAACATGCCATCAATAAAATATTGTTTAGAGAAGAGATAAAGTTGTAAATGAATACAAGTTACAACTTATGTGCAAAAACAGCAATATTCTTTGTGTTCTTATAATCAACATAAGCTTACTCAGGTCCCCATTTTTGTTGATGAGGGTTGTGGACCCCAAAATGAAAGTACCTGTGAAGATGGACTCCTGATGGCTAACTGGGCTTCAATTTATAAACAGAGTCTAGTAATCATTGCTGAACAGGGGCCTCTCCTGCTCTTTGTGCTCAGGGAGAAGCCGCACTGAGCTGCCTGCCTGCTGCCCCGTGCTCCTGCTGTCTGAGTCGACCCTTATTGGAGAGCTCCTTGGATTGAAATTTGACCAGTAGGATTGAGACTTTCCCCATTTCATTGGGGGAAAGTTTGTGCAGCTACATCCTCATTTGCATTTTTACTGACCAATCAGAGCAACTCCATTTCAACCACTCAGGATAGTGCATTTTGGATGAATCAAACTGTGTTTTGGAGTCCTCATTTCCATGTAAATGGACCAATCAGGGACCAGGGTGGGAGCTCTTCTCTATATAAGCGAGCTTCACAGTGAAGTGAACTTTCAGTTTCCATTAAAAATTGCATTTCCCCAGCTGGAGCTGTCACATCAAAGCTGAGCAGTAACACTGGGGTCTCCTAGGCCAGGACGCCTCACCTGGGCTGCCTCATAGCGGTGTGGTTCCACAGCTGCACTCTTTCATGATGGAGCTGACTCACAGCCGAGCTGTTCCACACTAAATAGTTTTTCTCTCACTGCACTCCAAATTGAGGACTCCTGTTGATGCTGAATTGGTGATGCTGACCTTTGGATGACATGGCCAACTCATTCATTATTGCCAATTTAAAGTAATTAGCCCTTTCCGTTCCAGCGGTTCTCAACCTGTGGGTCTCAACCCCTTTGGTGGTCAAACGACCCTTTCACAGGGGTCGCCTAAGACCATCCTGCATATCAGATATTTACATTACGATTCATAACAGTAGCAACATTACAGTTATGAAGTAGCAACGAAAATAATTTTATGGTTGGGTCACAACATGAGGAACTGTATTTAAAGGGCCAGAAGGTTGAGAACCATTGACTGTTAAACTTTAAGTCTCTTCTGGGTATCAACTTAGTTAATTATGATTCTGTAATCTGGCCCTTTTGGGGGTGGTGATGGTGGTAATCTTATGTTTCTTTCTGGCATTAGGAGCCAGCCAACTGGTCTGCTGGACATCCTGTATTCCCTATGGCCCCCACTAAGGTGTCATTCTTTTATCCTGGTTTTGGGTGTTGTTCTGTCTCTGATGCTGAAATCACACCTCATTATGGCCCCAGTTCTTATCCCCATTGCAAGGCCTTTTTTGGACTATGGACTTTTCATCTTGTCTGCACTCTGCTAAGATCACTAGGGGAACTCTTGGCTGCTGCATCCACATTGTTATGGAGTATGAAGGCTTTTATGGGGAAACTCTCAGGCCCATCCTCCTGGGCATCCCCCCTCAGCCACTGCTATTTCAGATCCAGTTGCCTAGGTAACATGCCCAATTTGCATGGAGGATTGGATGGAGGATTTCTCTATGTGGCTCCTGGTTATACTCTTTATAGCCAGGCAATGATCCTTCTGTTCTGGGATCACTTAAAACTTATCTCAGATTTCTAACAGTATATTCAGACATGCCTCCTTCCCTTCTGTCATTCTTACCAACCATCATCTAGCCTAAGGAGATGGAACATTAGACATTTTCTCAAGTAGCTACCAGTATTTAAATTATAGTAAGTCATTTTCAATTTCTCCTTTCCCACCCACTGGCTGATATATAATCTCCTTTTGAGATGGGGAAACTTCTTTGCCTTCATGATTAAATTTTCCCTTTTCTAAGGTTTATGGCATAAACTCCATAATATTAGGTCTCCAGGCTGTGATTCTTTACATGCAAAACCAATCTTTTTGTATTTCAAGATACCCTTTCTCCTTTTCCTCTTGGTTTTCAAGACAACTAATTCTGAGACAAATTGAAAAATAAGTGGAATTAGAACTGTTGATTTCTTCATTCTGATCTCTTTTCTTTTAAAAAAATATTTTTATTGATTTCAGAGAGGAAGGGAGAGGGAGAGAGAGATGGAAACATCAATGATGAGAGAAAATCATTGATTGGCTGCCTCTTGCATACCCCACATTGGGGATCAAGCCCACAACCTGGGCATGTACCCTGACTGGGAATCGAACTGTGATCTCTGACCTCCTGGTTCATAGGTTGACACTCAACCACTGAGCCACAACAGCCAGGCATGATCTTTTCTTTTCTTATGACAAAGAATGTTGTTAACAAAAAAGTGTTGCTAAGGAAATCTCCTGTTATTATCTCAAAATGCCCTCCATCCCCATTATATGGTTGTAGCTGACCCATGAATATAAAGAATCTGGTTTTGTTCAGAAAAAAAAGCTTGGTATTCTATCTGTGTGTAAAGATATATCCTATATAACAAAGAGGTAATATGCAAATTGACTATCATGCCCTCACAAGCTGGCTGCCCCATGTGGTCACAAGATCGCCACCCCCATGTGGTCACAAAATGGCCACCACAAGATGGCTGGCAGGGGAGGGCAGTTGTGGGTGATCAGGCCTGCAGGGAAGGGCAGTTGGGGGGACCAGGCCTGCAGGGGAGGGCAGTTAGGGGCAATTGGGCCAGCAGGGCAGCAGTTAGGTGTTGATCAGGCTATCAGGGGAGTGGTTAGGGGGTGATCAGGCTGGCAGGCAGAAGCAGTTAGGGGCAATCAGGCAGGCAGGCAGGTGAGCAGTTGGGAGCCAGCAGTCCCGGATTGTGAGGGGCATGTCCGACTGCCGGTTTAGGCCCGATCCCACATCCCCCAAGGGGTCCCAGATTGGAGAGGTTGCAGGCTGGGCTGAGGGACACCACCCCCTCAGTGTATGAACTTTGTGCACTGGGCCTCTAGTATATACATAAAAAACCAACTTTCTATCCTTTGCCTCCCTATCTTCCATAATGGCCTGAAGCAAAAGAAAACCAGAGACAATATTATGAGTTTACCAGACGGTTTTATTTTTCTCCTGGGTACAAAGGAAGATTTATATCTCCTCGCAGTCCCTTGTGTCTAGGTTGACTGTGTCCCTGAGTTCTATGAGTGGAAAGTGAATGGAAGCGGTACATGCCACTTCCAAGCCCTACCATAAAAAATTCCTGTGTGATCTTTTTTGCTCTTCCCTCCCAACCACACAGCAGAAAGGAAAGGACAATGGAAAGAGCCTGAATCCTGAGTGACCACTTGGAAGAGCTTCCCAGGAGATCTCCCAGCTGGCAACTTCAGCTCTGGTATTTACGTGACCAAGAATATGTATTATTATGTTAAGCCACTGTGATATTGGCGTTGGGGTTGCTTATTAGAAATTCATGTTGAATAATATGTTTAAAAAAGTCAGGATCAGAAATCCAAGGATCAAGAGCTGCAATTAGAAGAAAGCCATTGAGAGGAGGGAGAAAGGAAGGGAGTTGGCCTGAGTCCAGTGGTCTTCGAAAGAGCACCATAGGATGAATGATCAGGAGAGGTTCCAGGAGGTGCTAAGAGCTGTCAGAATTGAGGTGGCTAATACTTAGTTAAAGTGTTTTTAAAATGTAATACTTGATGCATATGAAAGAATTTACAGTGCTTTTTAACTTTTGAAGCATCACAATGAAACAAATACTTGGGCGCTCACCACCCAGCCAGAGAACCGGAACATTCATATTGTTGAAACCGCAAAATTGTATGGGTGCATTTTAGAAACATCAAGAAAAGCAAATTTCAGAGGATTACGTACTAAATGACAGCATTTTTATAAAGCTCAACAAAACCCCAAATAATAAGGTCTTTAATGTTTAGTTTTTGACATTGCTGTGCTATGTTCTTTTGCCCTAAACCTTTAATAAAGCCTTATTTGAATTTTGTTGGTACCAGGGTATTTGGACCAGGGTATTTCTCATAGGGGCAAAAAATAGGGAAAACTTGCATGTATTAAAGTTAGAGAGTTATGACAAAGCAGTAACTGGAAACCAAAGGTGATTAGAATCGACATAATACACTCCCTCAGCCTGAAGAGAAATAGAAGGATGGACTCTGAATTTCTTGTCCTAGGTGGAAGAAATATTCAAAGAAAGAGCAGGCTGCCCTAGCCGGTTTGGCTCAGTGGATAGAGCGTCAGCCTGTGGACTGAAGTGTCCCGGGTTCGATTATGGTCAAGGGCACATGCCTCGGTTGCTGGGTTGTGGGCTCAATCCCCAGCAGGGGTGTGTGCAGGAGGCAGCTAATCAATTATTATCTCTCATCATTGAAGTTTCTATCTCTCTCTCCCTCTCTCCCTTCCTCTCTGCAAGCAATAAAAATATATTGAAAGAAAGAAAGAAAGAGCAGGCTGACATAAGAATTGTGAGAACTTGTGACATCCTGGGTTACATTTGAATGCATCTTAGTTCTTTCCAGTTTCAAGTTATTGCCACAGTTTAAAAAGAAGTTTGTTTCCCCTCCCGCCCTTTGATCTGTGTTCCAAAAAAAAAAAAACCATCTAAATTTATGATAAAGGTGAAAGAAGAATACTATTAGTAAAATTAGCCTTGAAAAAACCTATATTTGACAAAGTTGACAATTATTTAACTAATTCATTAAGATAACATTAATTGTTTACTATCTTGCAGTCGCTGTGAAAATACTTTAACTCTTCATTCTTGCCTTAGGTTTAAGGTCTTGACATAAGCAGTGCTTAACAATCAACTACAGTCTTTCTTCTTTAGATTGACAATGTGCTAATTAGAAGCTGGGATAATGTGGACTATCATAGTGAGGTCTTCCCCAGAATCTTCATTAATGGAGGGCAGGCACTCATGCCAATACTCAGTGGTTTGACACATAGCAGCCAGGGAGCACTGACAGTCTTTCCAGAAAATTTGTGGCTCTGATGTTCCTCAATGTTTCTTGGCTCGCCCTGCTTTTACCTGCAAAGGGGAAATTTTATAAAAATCCAAGAGAAGAGGATTCAGGCTGACAGGAAAGGGGTATAGGTGATCTTTATCATATGGGTACTTAAAAAGATGCCAACCACATAAAATTGCAATGAGTGGAACAAACTAGTAACTCCACTTCTGTTTATGTCACTTTGGACATAATAACTTTACTCTTTTGAGTCTGTTTCTCTATCTGTTAAGTGACGGCTACTAACACTGATTATACAGCATTTTGTCAAAGATGAAATAAAATAATAGACAGCAATCAACTTTGTCTCCTTTAGAATTACACGGAAGGAGACATGAACTGGACTAGTGTGGGCAGGACTTGTGACAGGATGTTCATGATTATGTATATGTGATTATGTGACATGATATTATAATGCCTGTCTTGCAAGGAGACTCTCCCTTGCTGGTTTTGAGGGAGCAAACAGCCATGTAGAGGACGTATGGCAGGAAGCTAGTGTGGCCTCTGACTCAGAGCCTGCATGAAATAAGGGCCCTTGGTCCAACAACTGAAAACAACCATGTGAGCTTGGAAGCAGATTCTTCGTCGGTCAAGCTTCAGATGAGACCAGAGCCCTGGCCAATGTCATATAGTGGCCTGTGAGACCCTAAATAGAGGACTGAGCTAAGTTTATCTATAGAAATTGTGAAATAATAAGTGTGTGCTGTTTTAAGTTGCTAGGTTTGTGGTAAATTGTTACATAGCAATAGATACTAAGAGACTAAAGACATAGCTATTGGTGATGGTTGACCAATCTTCAAACACGGGAAATCTGGATTGAAAGAATACTTGCCTAGAAGTCGTGTAACTGGAAGGATATTTATAAATCAATGAGGAAAACTTGGGAAAACCCACCTTAAACAATATAAAAGCTACCTTGACATACTAGTAATTACCTCACAAGGCTAAATGGCAGTGTGATACACATAGGAGGAAATTTTCACTACTTTTCATGGCATTAGAGAATGTGTGAAAGCAGGCAGACTTACGAAGCCTTGAATAATGGTTAGAAATTGCTTACGTGTGCTCTAAGTGGTGGAAGGAAGGTGAGTTTCAGGCAGAATAAATAGCATAAACTAAGGTGACAGAGGTAGCATTGGTTAGAGTGTATTTGAGAGAAAATGATCAAAATGTCTGCTTGATCCAGAAGTTTCAGGAATGGCTCTGGTGTGAGGAAGATAATGATTAAAGAGCACATGTTATTTTGTGGAACACCTTCGATAGAAGGCAAGAAATCTGAATATTACTCTTTGAACCTGTGGTCTTTGCTCCCCCTTCTCTACCTTAACCCAAGTATCTCTGCCTTCATATCTTTGGTGTGTTGGGCTTTTTCACATATTTTGTCTGAGAGTTTAACAGCTAAAAACAATATATGAACTTGCTTTAGAAAGGTGAAGCATTTTGTGCTTTTTCCAAAAGCATTTGATTTCCATTTTACAATTCATCTGGCTGTAATTTTCAGGTGGTATTAAAGGAGGGATAAATTGAAGTATGGAGACCAGTTAGGAGGTTATTGTAGTTATTTACCCTCTCAAATGGAATCATTGACGCAGGCAAAACAGGATTTCATAGTAGGACTCAGGGATTTAATAGAGCTAAACCCAGAGCTTTGCACACTTGAAGCTCTCATTAAATATGTCGCATTGTAGGGATTTGACAATAGGACTCAGATCCAGACAAAACAAAAAATTGCTAGGAAAACTTTGTGGATTAACCACAATAAAAACAACAACAACACACCCACTTATTTTGGATAGGGGAACTTGATGGAAATATTGTGTAAAGATAGTGAGATCGTTTTTGATTATTATGTTGAAAATGTCATTAGAAATTTGATACTATGGATCAACTCTTATGAAGTAATAAATTATTTTACTCTATAAATTTTCTAAATGGAATTTTTACAATAAGCTACAAAATATTTGGTTTGTTTGACTAAGAAAAATATCAAAGTTGTGTAGTATTATTTTTATTTTAAAAGTTAAGAGGAGCTAAATTATGCTTATTTGAGCAGTTTTCCCATACTCATTGAGACTTGGCTCAAAAACCAAGGTTAGAAAGATTGATTTTTTTCCTACAAACAGAAAACTTAAAGACTAATAACTTTCACTAAATGACAGCCATCAATTTTTTTACAAAAAATGAATTTTTACAACTTTTTAAATGTAGTTGCTTAAAAATAAAAGCATAATTTCTTAGAATTTTCAATATGAATAGTGAATATTTAAAATTAGAAACTTTAATTTTCTTGTGTCCTAGTTCCTTAAAAAGGAATTTAGAACACATAAAATTATATTTTATTTTGCTTCTAATTTTTTAACAACATTAATTTTACAAGGTGAATATATAAATAATAGCATTTGAAAAATAACTTCATTTTTCATGGAACTTAGAAAAGTGCACAGATTATAATGACACTCAATGCATTTGACTGACTGGTGTTGGAAAACAGAAATATGTATCAACTATAGTTGGAGTAATTTTTCTTTGTTGAGGAGAACATCAACATCAAATACAATGTTTATTTGTAATCTCTCCATTCTAATTTCCAGTTTATTGCTTCTCAAACAAGCATTTTAAAATCTGCATCCCCAAAATAATTAGAGGAATACTGTTTACACTTACACTAAATTTTCTCCTTTATTATTTTCTTTAATGGTGTCTTCTGAAAAGGTCTATAAATGCATATCCTATTCCATTAATTATCCAGTAGTTTTTTAAATCTGGCTTATATCTACTTAATAGTTATTGCTTCTCCCAAGAGGCTGAGAATTTTTAAATCTCACTGCCTAGTAGATGGAAAAGTGCTAAGCATATAAGGATGCATTCCGAGTCCCCACTATGTGAAAGAAAAAAATTCACATAACATATGTGCTATTTTCCTATAAAAGACTTACTTCTAAATTATGTTTTTTCCCCCCTTGCTTTGCTAAGAAAACACACTAGCAACAAATGATAAAGGAATATAATGAAATTCTGGAAAGACTTTGATATGCCCCTAATGTAAGGAAGATCAGGTATTTGAACCATGTTATAGGTTATTTTTTGATGGTTAAATCTATGTGACAAAAATAATTATCTTTTACAACTCTTAACCTGTATCCAGACATCCTATATAATAAAAATCTAATATACTAAGTTTCCGGTTGGCTGTTCAACCAATCAAAGTGTAATATGCTAATGATATGCTAAGGCCGCTCAACTGCTCGCTATGATGTGCACTGACCACCAGGGGCAGACAGTCGACTGGTAGGTTAGCTTGCTGCTGGGGTCTGGCTGATCAGGACTGAGTGAGATGGGCCGGACATGCCCTGGAGCTCTCCTGCAGTCCCTCCCTGGCTGGCCGACCTCCTGTGTCCCTCCCCAGCCCTGATTGTGCACTGGTGGGGTCCCTTGGCCTGGTCTGTGCCCTCTCGCAATCTGGGACCACTTGGGGAATATCAGAGAGCCAGTTTCGGCCCAATCCTGCAGGACAGCCTGAGAGACCCCACTGGTGCATGAATTCGTGCACTGGGCCGCCTCTAGTCTATGATAATAAAAGGGTAATAATATGCTAATTAGACCAGATGTCTTCCCGATGTCATTCCAGATGTCCTTCCTGACCAAGCCAGGGCAGAGGGAAGCAAGTCTGGGTCCGGTGCCTGCGGGCAGCTGGAGGAGGGAAGCAGCCCAGGTCTTGGGTGTCAGAGGGAAGCCGATGCTGGCTGCCGGGGGAAGGAAGACCTGCTCTTGCATGAATTTTCATGCATCAGGCCTCTAGTATGCATATACTTACAGGCGTATTTCAGAGATATTGTGGATTTGGTTCTAGACTACCAGAGTAAAGTATTGTAATAAAGCAAGTTGTAATCTTCCTGCTGATGGAGGGTCTTGCCTTCAATTTGTAGAAAAATGCAACATTTGTAAAGTGTGATAAAACTAGGTATACTTGCATTGTGGTTGAGTGCTATTCTTGTTTATACTAAACTTTCATCACAGCCCCTCTAGTAATCTGATAGAACTGAAGGTGTCAGTAAGATTATTTTTACAGGTACTTCACCTAAAATGTGGGAAGTTGATCTGCAGTTCAGAAAGTCAGGAAAGAATAATCTGGAAGCCAATGACATCTCAAGGTGACTGAGGGGGGAAAAGAAAGATAAGGTCTGGCAGTGATGGCTGAGAAATCCAGAACTATTTTGGGCTTTGCATGAGGAGAGCAGGAAACATATCACTCCCATCCATAGATGATCAAGAGATCATACCTGGAATTCAATTTGCTGTTTTGTAAACTTTTAGAAAAAAACATTGGTGGAGATCCAGAAATGAGAAATAATAGTGATCAAGACACTAAATAATTGATTTGTTAGCAGAGATTAAGGCAGCTAATGTGTTCAGTTAAGTGAAGATGAAGTGGGTCTGATAACACTCCCCAGGTATTTGTGAAGCCTAAATGAAGAGAGGACAGATTTAGCATAGCCAAAAAGGAGATGGCTTTCAAAGAAATAAATTCCAAGAAACTAATTAGAAAATATCTCTGAATATTTTTTTTCAATGGAAATATTAATTTTGACAAAGCAGTAACTGTAAAGATGATTTTATAAAATGAATGACATTGATAGCTTTTTGAAGTTATGGTTCAATTTCTTTTATTTAAAAATATATTTTATTGATTTCAGAGAGGAAGGTCCTTAAAAAGGAATTTAGAACACATAAAATTATATTTTATTTTGCTTCTAATTTTTTAACAACATTAATTTTACAAGGTGAATATATAAATAATAGCATTTGAAAAATAACTTCATTTTTCATGGAACTTAGAAAAGTGCACAGATTATAATGACACTCAATGCATTTGACTGACTGGTGTTGGAAAACAGAAATATGTATCAACTATAGTTGGAGTAATTTTTCTTTGTTGAGGAGAACATCAACATCAAATACAATGTTTATTTGTAATCTCTCCATTCTAATTTCCAGTTTATTGCTTCTCAAACAAGCATTTTAAAATCTGCATCCCCAAAATAATTAGAGGAATACTGTTTACACTTACACTAAATTTTCTCCTTTATTATTTTCTTTAATGGTGTCTTCTGAAAAGGTCTATAAATGCATATCCTATTCCATTAATTATCCAGTAGTTTTTTAAATCTGGCTTATATCTACTTAATAGTTATTGCTTCTCCCAAGAGGCTGAGAATTTTTAAATCTCACTGCCTAGTAGATGGAAAAGTGCTAAGCATATAAGGATGCATTCCGAGTCCCCACTATGTGAAAGAAAAAAATTCACATAACATATGTGCTATTTTCCTATAAAAGACTTACTTCTAAATTATGTTTTTTCCCCCCTTGCTTTGCTAAGAAAACACACTAGCAACAAATGATAAAGGAATATAATGAAATTCTGGAAAGACTTTGATATGCCCCTAATGTAAGGAAGATCAGGTATTTGAACCATGTTATAGGTTATTTTTTGATGGTTAAATCTATGTGACAAAAATAATTATCTTTTACAACTCTTAACCTGTATCCAGACATCCTATATAATAAAAATCTAATATACTAAGTTTCCGGTTGGCTGTTCAACCAATCAAAGTGTAATATGCTAATGATATGCTAAGGCCGCTCAACTGCTCGCTATGATGTGCACTGACCACCAGGGGCAGACAGTCGACTGGTAGGTTAGCTTGCTGCTGGGGTCTGGCTGATCAGGACTGAGTGAGATGGGCCGGACATGCCCTGGAGCTCTCCTGCAGTCCCTCCCTGGCTGGCCGACCTCCTGTGTCCCTCCCCAGCCCTGATTGTGCACTGGTGGGGTCCCTTGGCCTGGTCTGTGCCCTCTCGCAATCTGGGACCACTTGGGGAATATCAGAGAGCCAGTTTCGGCCCAATCCTGCAGGACAGCCTGAGAGACCCCACTGGTGCATGAATTCGTGCACTGGGCCGCCTCTAGTCTATGATAATAAAAGGGTAATAATATGCTAATTAGACCAGATGTCTTCCCGATGTCATTCCAGATGTCCTTCCTGACCAAGCCAGGGCAGAGGGAAGCAAGTCTGGGTCCGGTGCCTGCGGGCAGCTGGAGGAGGGAAGCAGCCCAGGTCTTGGGTGCCAGAGGGAAGCCGATGCTGGCTGCCGGGGGAAGGAAGACCTGCTCTTGCATGAATTTTCATGCATCAGGCCTCTAGTATGCATATACTTACAGGCGTATTTCAGAGATATTGTGGATTTGGTTCTAGACTACCAGAGTAAAGTATTGTAATAAAGCAAGTTGTAATCTTCCTGCTGATGGAGGGTCTTGCCTTCAATTTGTAGAAAAATGCAACATTTGTAAAGTGTGATAAAACTAGGTATACTTGCATTGTGGTTGAGTGCTATTCTTGTTTATACTAAACTTTCATCACAGCCCCTCTAGTAATCTGATAGAACTGAAGGTGTCAGTAAGATTATTTTTACAGGTACTTCACCTAAAATGTGGGAAGTTGATCTGCAGTTCAGAAAGTCAGGAAAGAATAATCTGGAAGCCAATGACATCTCAAGGTGACTGAGGGGGGAAAAGAAAGATAAGGTCTGGCAGTGATGGCTGAGAAATCCAGAACTATTTTGGGCTTTGCATGAGGAGAGCAGGAAACATATCACTCCCATCCATAGATGATCAAGAGATCATACCTGGAATTCAATTTGCTGTTTTGTAAACTTTTAGAAAAAAACATTGGTGGAGATCCAGAAATGAGAAATAATAGTGATCAAGACACTAAATAATTGATTTGTTAGCAGAGATTAAGGCAGCTAATGTGTTCAGTTAAGTGAAGATGAAGTGGGTCTGATAACACTCCCCAGGTATTTGTGAAGCCTAAATGAAGAGAGGACAGATTTAGCATAGCCAAAAAGGAGATGGCTTTCAAAGAAATAAATTCCAAGAAACTAATTAGAAAATATCTCTGAATATTTTTTTTCAATGGAAATATTAATTTTGACAAAGCAGTAACTGTAAAGATGATTTTATAAAATGAATGACATTGATAGCTTTTTGAAGTTATGGTTCAATTTCTTTTATTTAAAAATATATTTTATTGATTTCAGAGAGGAAGGGAGAGAGAGAGAGAGAGATAGGAACATCAATGATGAGAGACAATCACTGATTGGCTGCCTCCTGCACACTCCCTACTGGGGATTGAGCATGCAATGTGGGCATATTCCCTGATGGGGAATCGAACCATGATCTCCTGGTTCATAGGTAGACACTCAACCACTGATCCACGCTGGCCAGGCTCATAAGGCAGTTTCATTTTTACTTTTTTGAGGTAACTCCATACTGCTTTCCACAGTGGCTGCACCAGTCTGCATTCCCACCAACAGTGCATCAGGGTTCCCTTTTCTCCACATCCTCGCCAACACTTGTTGCTTGTTGATTTATTGATGATAGCCATTCTGACAGGTGTGAGATGATATTTCATTGTGGTTTTAATTTGCATTTCTCTGATGATTAGTGATGGCCATCATTTCATATGTCTACTGGTTATTTATATTCAGGTCCTTTGCCCATTTTTCAATTGGATTGTCTGTTTTTTTATTGTTGAGTTTTATAAGTTCTTTATAAATATCAGATCTATAATTGTTGAATATGTTCTCTCATTCAATGTGTAGTCTTTTCATTTTGTTCATAGTTTTCTTTGCTGTGCAAGAATTTTTTAGTTATAAGTTTTTTCTCTTTTGTTTCCCTTGACTGAGGAGATATAACAGAAAAAATATTGCTATGAGAAATGTCTGAGATTTTACTACTTATGTTTTCTTATAGGATTTTATAGTTTCAAGTCTAACATTTAAGCCTTTAATCCATTTTGAGTTCATTATTGTGTATGGTGTAAGAAAGTGGTGTAGTTTCATTTCTTTTGCAGGTATCTGTCCAATTTTCCAAACAGCTTTTATTGAATGTACTATCTTTACCTCATTATATGTTTAGGTCTCCTTTGTCAAATATTAATTGACCATAAAAGTGTGGGTTAATTTCTGGGTTCTCTATTCTGTTTCATTGATCTATATGTCTGTTTTTATGCTAGTACCTTGCTTTTTAAAAAAAATGTATTTTTATTGATTTCAGAGAAGAAGGGAGAGGGAGAGAGAGAGAGAGAGAGAGAGAAACATCAACAATGAGAAAGAATCATTGATAGGCTGCCTCCTGCATGCCTTACACTGGGGATGGAGCTGGCAACCTGGGCATATGCCTTGATCAGGAATCAAACTGTGACGTGGTTCATAGATCAATGCTTAACTACTGAGCCATGCTGGCCGGCCATGTACCTTGCTATTTTGATTACTATGTTCTTGTAGTATAGTTTGTTATCAGGTAGCAAGATTGCTGTGGCTATCTGGGGTCTTTTGTGGTTCCATAAACATTTTTGGAATATTTGTTCTACTTCTGTGAAATACACCATTGGTATCTTTATAGGAATTTTATTGAATTTATAGATTGCTTTGGGTAGTATGGACATTTTAATGATATTTATTCTTCCTATACACTTTTACAGTATATGCTTCAGCTTATTTGTATCTTCTTCAAATTGCTTCCTTCAGTGTCTTATGATTTTCTGAGTACAGGTCTTTACATTCTTGGTTAAATTTATTCCTAGGTACTTTTTTATGCCATTGTAAATGGGATTGTTTTCTTAGTTTTTCTTTCTGATAATTAATTATTGGTATACAGAAATGCAACTGATTTCTGGATGTTTATTTTGTTTTCTGCTACTTCACTGATTCATTTATCAGTTCTAGTAGTATTTTTGGTAGAATCTTTAGAGTTCTCGATATACAGTGTCAGGTCACCTGCAAATAATGACAGTTACACTTTATTTCCAATTTGGATGCATTTTATTTCTTCTCCTTGTCTGATTGCTGTGGCTAGGACTTTCAGTACTATATTGAGTAAGAGTAGTAAAAGTAGACATCCCCATCTTGTTCCTGATCTTAAGGAAAACAATTGTAGTTTTTGCCCATTGAGTATGATTTTGGCTATGGGTGTCTCAAATATGGCCTTTAATACACTGAGGTATGTTCTCTCTATTTCCACTTTGCTGAGAGTTTTTATCATAAATGGGTGCTGGATTTTATCAAATGCTTTTTCTGCATCTATTGATATGATCTTGTTGTTTTAATCCTTTTCATTTTGTTTATGTGGTATATTACATTTATTAATTTGCTGATATTGTACCAACCTTGTATCTTTGGAATAAATTCCTCTTGATCCTGATGTATGACTTTTTAAATATATTGCTGAATCTGGTTTGCTAATATTTTGGTAAGGATTTTAGCATCTATGTTCATCAGGTATATTGACTTACAATTTACTTTTTTTGTAGTGTCTTTATCTCATTTTAGAATTAGGCTAATGCTGGCCTCACAAAATAAGCTTGGGAGTCTTCCCTCCTCTTGAAATTTTTGGAATAGTTTGAGCAGGATAGGTGTCAGTCCTTTTTTGAATGTTTGGTAAAATTCACCTGTGAAGCCATCTGGTCCAGGACTTTTGTTTGTTGGGAGTTTTTTTTTTTTTAAAAAAAATCTTTA
>NW_005370091.1:460809-465401 GCF_000412655.1 Myotis brandtii | reverse complement strand
GTGAAGCTCTTTATCTGACCTTCAATTCTAAATGATAGCTTTGCTGGGTAGAGTAATCTTGGTTGTAGGTTCTTGCTATTCATCACTTTGAATATTTCTTGCCACTCCCTTCTGGCCTGCATAGTTTCTGTTGAGAAATCAGCTGACAGTCATATGGGTACTCCCTTGTAGGTAACTAACTGTTTTTCTCTTGCTGCTTTTAAGATTCTCTCTTTGTCTTTTGCCCTTGGCATTTTAATTATGATGTGTCTTGGTGTGGTCCTCTGGTATCTGACCACTGGGTATACTGGCTCCTGGATCTCCAAGGAGGTGCAAAGTCAGCCACTGCCTGAGTCCACCCAGCAGGAGCTACAGCGAGATCTGTAGATTTCTCCTCTTTGTTTGGGGTTTGGAAGTTTTGGAGCTCTCTGATCCAGCTGCAGTTTGTTAGGTTAGGCTGCAAAAGGACAGGCGATTCATATGTAAAAGCAGCTTGGGTGGGGTTGTAAATTGGGTGGGGCAGGGGTCTCAGGGAATCACCAGGGCGGAGCAAACAGCGGTGACTGTCAGTCAGCCATCTCCATGCGTCTCTGGGTCTCTGTGTCTCTGCATCTCCGCGTCCCTGAGTCCCGCACCCCCACAGTGACAATTATCCCTGTGAGCAGCTCTGCCAGAAAGCCATCCTTGCTTTCCGACCCGATGCCAGACAGTCCAGTTTCACCCCGTAGGAGTCTGGGTCCTGAGTCTCGCCGGAAACTGGAGTTCAGAGCAGTCAGGAGCTTGTATCACCCTTCCAATGGAAAAAAACAGTACACCCAGTTGCCAGCCCATTTCGCGTGTCTCCATATCTCCGCTCTTGGCACCTCCGCAGCTCCTACCCAGTCTCAATGCACTTTTTTCTTTCCTTCTAGTTGTAGAACTTCCATTCAGCCAGCTTTCCCATGATTCTGGATGATAGCCGTTTTGTCTTTTAGTTGCAGTTTTGGTGTGGTTGTGGGGGGCAGCACGTACAAGTGTATACCTTATGCTGCCATCTTGGTTCTCCTTGTTGGGAGTTTTTTTTATTACTACTTTAATTTCACTAGTTTTTATTTATTTATTAAGGTTCTCCAATTCTTTCTTATTCAGTTAAGGAAGATTATGTTTCATTTCTTCCAAATTGTCCAATTTGTTGACATGTAGTTATTTGTAATATTTTCTTACAATTCTCTGTATTTCTTTGGTGTCAGTTGTTACTTCCCCTCCTTCATTTCTGATTTTATTTATTTGGATTCTCTCTGTTTCTTGATGAGTCTGGTTAAAGGTTTGCCAATCTTGTTTATCTTTTCAAAGAACCAGCTCTTGGTTTTATTGATTTTTTCCTTTTATAATTGAACTTTTATATTTTTCTGTTAGACTATTTCATTTATATCTGCTGTGCTCTTTCTTATTTTTTTCTTCTACTCATTTTGGGCTTTTTTTTTCTAGTTCCTTTAAGTGTAAAGTTAGATTGTTTATTTGATATTTTCCTTCTTTTGTGAGTTAGGGCTGTAATGCTATGAATTTTTCTCTTAGAACTGCTTTGCTGTGTCCCATAAATTTTGGGTTGTTGTGTTCTCATTTTCATTTGTTTCAAGGTATCTTTTGATTTCTTTGTTGATCTCATTGTTAACCCATTCATTGTTCAATAAAATGTTATTTATGCTTTATGACTTTGTGTGTTTTTCAGTTTTTTTGTTATGATTGATTTCTAGTTTCATACCATTACAGTTAGAGAAGTAGCTTGATATTATTTCAATCTTCTTTAATGTATTGAGACTTGTTTTACATTCTGACATGTGGTCTATCCTAGAAAATGTTCTATGTCTACTTGAAAAGAATATATATTCTGCTGTTCTGGAGTGAAATGCTCTGAAAATATCAATTAAATCTACCTGAACTAGTGTGTCATTTAAGGCTACCATTTTCTGTCTGAAAGATTTATGCATTGATATTAATGGGGTATTAACATTCCTACTATGATGTATTACTATCGATCTCTTCCTTTATGGCCATCAAGATATGTTTTACTCTGATTGGGTGTTTTCTGTTACCTTGTCTTCCAAATCACTGATTAAATATTCTACTTCATCCAACCTACTGTTTATTCCTTCCAGTGTATTCTTCATTTCAATTAGTGTATTCTTCATTTCTGACTGGTTCTTTTTTATGGTTTCTATCTCCTTTTTATACTGTTGTTCTTTGTAGCTCTCACTAAGTTCTTTGACGATTCTTAAAACCATTTTCCTGACGCTATATCTGATAAGTTGCTTGTGACCACTTCATTTAGCTTTTTTTCTGGAAATTTCTTCTGTTTTTCACTTGTGACATGTTTCTTCGTCTCCATTTTGGCTGCCTCTCTGTATTTGTTTGTATGCATTAGATACATCTGCTATGACTCCCAGTCTTGGTAGGGTGGCCTTATGAAGAAGCTGTCCTGTGGGGTCCAATGGCACAGTCTCCTTGATCACTTGTGCTGGGTGCTCTAGGAATGTCCCTTGTGTGGGCTATGTGGGCCCTCCTGTTATAATTGGGTTTTTATTGCTATTGACTAGTTCACGCATGGGATCAACCTCCTGGCAGGCTGACTGTGAGGATCAACCCTGTCCACAGTGTGTGAGCTGCTGTGCGGTGATGACCACACAACACAGAATTAGCCTTAGCAGGATCTGCTAAGATTTCAGTTTGATATGCTACTTGTGAAGCTTACTGGGTCCTGCTCTGATATTGTCTAAAGCTGGCCACCTGGTATGTTGGTCCTGGGCCTCTTGGAGGGACTCTGGTGCAGACCAAATTCAGATACAGCCTGTGACTGGCTCTGGGCAACCTGTTTGGAGCTACATATTGATCCACAGTTTGTGGCTGCCTCTGCTGGGTCTGGGTATGCCCTCAGCCTGGCTATTACCAGCACTGGGCTTGAGGGTAGGTCAGCAAAAGTTTCAAGGCACCCTGAGATTTGCCTCTGCCTGCCTCCCCCTGCCAGCTGCCTGTTAGGTTCAGTCATTGAAAGAGCCTCTGGTGGTACTTAATTTGCATGAGGTAGTTTCATTAGAGAAAGCCATATAGATTTACAGAACTAATAGGTGATGCTATTTTAGGCTTATTCCTTTCTTTCTTCTGCCTGTCATAGATAGCCTTTTTAATCAAGAGACGCTGCTGTGACGGGTATGGCTCAGTTGATTGGAGCATCATCCCATGCACTGAAGGATTGCAGGTTTGATTCCTAGTCAGGCTACATACCCAGGTTGCAGGGTCAATCCTCTGTTGGGGAGCATATGGGAGGCAACTGAAGGATGTTTATCTCTCGTTCATCTTCTCCCTTCCCCTCTCTCTAAAAGTAAACACACACACACACACACACACACACACACACACACACACACACACACGGCCCTGGGTTTGGAAACTGAAGTAGAGATAAATGATGAAAGGCCAAGACTTTCCAATGTGGTTATGGAAGTAAATTCTCCATTTGTCAGTTTTAGAGATATTTTTCTTTTCAAATTATAAGAGAATGTTTATTTAGAAATATACAGATGTGGTAGAAGTGAGCCAGCTGGGCTGTGTAGTCTCAGGACACAAGTTACAGAGGCAGAATAAGGGCCCTTGGAGCTTAGGAGTGAGAAAAGCAAAGGTAATGCACCTGGGGGAAGAAGACAAGGAAGGGAAAGGCGTGGACATGCTCCCTAGAGGGAGGGAACATCAGGAATTTTTTTCAATTCTACAGATGTTATTGGGTTGCTTAACTATTTCAGTCCTAAGGATCTGAGCAAATATAGAAGTTACTCCTCACTTACACACACACACACACACACACGCACACACACACCATTGTTAAAGGGCATTGCAACATCCTAAAGTATAATAGTTATTCTCTCTAGGTTATAGTTGAAGATGTGAGAGGTCACCATTGAAATGGGCTTCCTGATTTCAAAGCAGATCACAGGGTCCAGGAGTGACAAGGTTCAGTTGCACAACTTAATCAACAGAGGCAAGGTATTGTGATTGTCATAATTGGGTGATAATTGGATGGCTACCAGAAATCTTTGACTACAGAGATCTTTGAATATCTACTCATTCTTCACATTCCTTTAGAATGTTTCCCTCATCATTAAAACATTACTAAAGGCCCTTTCTTTTTTTGACATGCTTTCATAGTTTTCCAGTTTTTGTTTGGATATTGTTACAATTCAAATGTGCAAAGAAGTAATGCTCCTTAATATTTTGCAAGAGTAGGCAAGGTTATACTTTATCTATTTAGCTTACTATATGAAAAATCATATAAGCAATCTGTAGAAAAGGAGAGATCTCTCTAAATTTATCACTTCAACCAAATGGAGAAATTGAGATTACTCAAACATAGCCTAAAGTGTGAAGTAAGTTGAGCTTTGAACATGAGGTGTGAACTCAGAGACATTTTAAAAATTCTTTATTTTTTATTTTTATTTTTTTATTAAATCTTTATTGTTCAGATTATTACATTTGTTCCTCTTCCCCACCCCCCAAAACTCCCTTCCTTCCAGTTCCCACCCCACCCTCCGCCCTCACTCCCCACCCACTGTCCTCATCCATAGGTGCACGATTTTTGTCCAGTC
>NW_005370091.1:453364-459503 GCF_000412655.1 Myotis brandtii | reverse complement strand
AAACCTCGGAGAGAAAGCTGCCCTCACGTTCCGACCAATGCCAGACAGTCCCGCTTCTCCCGTTTGGGTCTGGGTCCCTAGAGACTTGCCCAGAACTGGAGCTCAGAATCTGAGACTCCCTCCTGATTGAAACCGCGCCCTCAGCCACCAGCCTGCTCCACGTGCACCTCTGCACCTTTGTATTTTCCTCACTGTGCCTCCTCTGAGTCTCGGTATGCTGTTCTCTTTCCTTCTAGTTGAAGAATTTCCCCTCAGCCAGCCTTCCTGTGGTTCTGGGTGATGTCCGTTCCATCTTTTAGTTGTATTTTTGAAGTGGTTGTGAGAGGCAGCAAACTCCGGTGTTTACCTATGCCGCCATCTTGGTTTCTCTACAATTCTTTATTGATTAAAGTGTTACATATATCTCCCTTCCCCCCCATTGATCTCTTCACGGCCACTCCCACCCCCCAGCCCATGCTCTCACTCTCCTAGTGTCTGTGTTCATTGGTTATGCTTATATGCATGCATACAAATCCTTTGGTTGATCTCTTAACCCACGCCCTCCCCTGCCTTTCCTCTGAGGTTGGACAGTCTGTTCAATGCTTCTATGTCTCTGGATCTATTTTTGTTCATCAGTTTATGTTGTTCATTATATTCCACAAATGAGTGAGATCATGTGATATCTATCTTTCCCTGCTGGCTTATTTCATTTAGCATAATGTTCTCCAGTTCCATCCATGCTGTTGCAAATGGTAACAGTTCCTTCTTTTTTTATTGCAGTGTAGTATTCCATTGTGTAGATATACTATGGTTTTTAATCCACTCATCTGCTGATGGGCACTTAGGCTATTTTCAAATCTTAGCTATGGTGAATTGTGCTGCTATGAACATAGGGGTGCATATATCCTTTCTGATCAGTGTTTCTGATTTCTTGGGATATAGTCCTAGAAGTGGGATCACTGGGTCAAATGGGAGTTTCATTTTTAACTTTTTGAGGAAACTCCATACTGTTCCCCACAGTGGCTGCACCAGTCTGCATTCCCACCAGCAGTGCACGAGGATCCTCTTTCTCCACATCTTTGCCAGCACTTGTCGTTTATTGATTTGTTGATGATAGCCAGTCTGACAGGTGTGAGATGGTATCTCATTATCATTTTGATTTGAATTTCTTGGATGATTAGTGACTTTGAGCAGAGACATTTTTTTTAAATATATATTTTTATTGATTTTTTACAGAGAGGAAGGGAGAGAGATAGAAAGTTAGAAACATCGATGAGAGAGAAACATCGACCAGCTGCCTCCTGCACATCTCCTACTGGGGATGTGCCCGCAGCCCAGGTACATGCCCTTGACCGGAATCGAACCTGGGACCTTTCAGTCCGCAGGCTGACGCTCTATCCACTGAGCCAAACCGGTTTCGGCATGCAGAGACATTTTTTTAAAATCACAATGTAGTCATCATTGTGATGACTTTTCCTAAAGTCTAAGACGGAGGTTGATATTTTTTCTATAAAGGGCCAGATAATAAATATTTTAGGTTTTGTAGGTCTTGTGGTTTCTATTGAAAGTATTCAACTGTGCTGTGGTGATAGAAAAATATCCATAGATAGAATACAAATAAATGGGTGTGTTTATGTTTTAATAAAACCTTATTTACAGAAGCAGGCAGTGGGTTGTGGTTTGCTGACCCTTGCTTTCATCTTATGCTTTACTTCTTTACCATCTACCAATATCTATTTCATATCTGTTCATGAATCCATTTGAGTTATGTACCCATGTCCTCTAGTTATTCACTCTATACTCTCTTATTTATATTTAAACATTTGATTCAAAATCTCTTACCACTGAAACTTTTCTTATTGATGTTATAATTTCTTATATTATTACTAGAGGCCTGGTGCACAAAATTCATGCACGGGTAGGTTCCTAGGCCTGGCTGGCAATCAGGGCCGACTGGGGCCTTCCTTCATTCTATGCCTCCCCGTGGTAATACAAATAAATGGGTGTGTTTATGTTTTAATAAAACCTTATTTACAGAAGCAGGCAGTGGGTTGTGGTTTGCTGACCCTTGCTTTCATCTTATGCTTTACTTCTTTACCATCTACCAATATCTATTTCATATCTGTTCATGAATCCATTTGAGTTATGTACCCATGTCCTCTAGTTATTCACTCTATACTCTCTTATTTATATTTAAACATTTGATTCAAAATCTCTTACCACTGAAACTTTTCTTATTGATGTTATAATTTCTTATATTATTACTAGAGGCCTGGTGCACAAAATTCATGCACGGGTAGGTTCCTAGGCCTGGCTGGCAATCAGGGCCGACTGGGGCCTTCCTTCATTCTATGCCTCCCCGTGGTGGTCAGCGCACATCATAGCGAGCGATCGAACTCCCAGTCTCCTGGTTGAACTCCTGAGGGGACAATTTGCATATTAGGCTTTTATATATATAAATTATTTACTGGTTAACTCTAGTAACATATTTTGGGTTTAGAATCCTAGCTTGCCTTGATATCCTATCTATTTTAACGGGATATTATTAGTGTCAGAGTGAAGACTTGGATGGGCCACTTACGGCACATGTTGGCCTATTCAAGAGAGAATACTAGATAAGTTAATGGATGTATTCAGAACTGCAAGCAGCTGGTTTGATTATTATGTCATTGGTCACTGGTCTCTATCCTTCTAGGGTCAACTAGTGAGATATTCATATTCCCTGGTACCCATAGCTAATGGGGCCCAGGGGGTGTTCAGGTAACTCTGAGAGAATCTCAGAAAATATGAGCAGTGACATTGAACTGGAAAGATGACACTCTCCTTAGAAGTAGGAGGGAAGATGAAGCTGAGTGGGGCAAGACAACACTTTCCTTAGAGGGAGAGAGTGAGGAGGTGGGAAAGGTGACAAAATTGTGGAGTGTAAACCTCATTCCAATCCCATAGTGAAATGCAGCTTACTTAAATGAAGGCTTTCAGTAAAGCATTACCTTAATTTCTAAGGAAAATTTGACTACTGATTTAACATAATTTAAAAGATTAAATGCAGTGTAGGTGTGATAATTTCTTAAATTATTCAAAAGATAATTAAGCTAGCACTCTCAACACTAAATATAATTTTTGCCAACTTTATTTCTTTTTTTTGTATGTAAAATCATACACCCTAGCATAATCTGAATAGCTTATTTAAATTCTAAAGGAAAATAAAATATTTTTTTCTGTTTCTCTTTCCCACTGGAATAGTTTTCCCTACCCACTGCCCATCTTTAATGTGCATAATGCATGATGTGGTAAAGGAACTGTCAAGAACAATTCAATCAAATTAAAAACATCTAGCAGAGAGTATCTATCACATGGTTTGCAAAGTCTGTGGCTTTGCTTGAAGTAGGTGTAAAACTAAAACAGAAGTCCCTATTTTTTTACTAGTTGAGTTCCTACCACATGACTTATACAGATTTCTGAAGTTGATTGGTGTTCTATCTTCCATCATATTGAATTAATTTTCTTGGCATTTTGCTGATTGTTCCACTGCCTTTTCATTTGAAATAGAAACTCATAAAATGTCATTTGCTTTCTTTTTATAATAAATTTTAGCATTTCTTCCATTTTGCGCTCAAACAGCATAACCACTATTTTCTTTTTAAAATATTGTTAAAGATTATTTATTATTTAACTCAAATTTATACTGGTCTAAAGTCTAAACATTAACTAAGGATCTAAAAGTTACAATTTGAGTTGACACATTAAGCCATTTATTACGTTATAAAAAAATCTTTCTATAATAACATTACATATGATCAAAGTAATTTAGTTAAACACATAATTTTGCAATTTTATAAACTTAAAGTGATGTTAATTTATTTGACCAACAAACTGGTAGAGGAAATTCAAATTGAGCTTTTCATGAGAAAAAAAATCTCAAGGCTTTCATAACCTGGAATGTTGTGTAAACTTTTTAACATGGTGGAAGTCAAAGTGAAGATATAAAGCTGCTTTTTTTGAAAATTAAATTTATTGGGCTGACAGTCATTAATAAGATTACATACTTCAAGTGTACATTTCTGTAATACATCATCTGTAAATTGCATTATGTGCTCACCACCCAAAGTCTAGTATCCTTTCATCACTATAGATTTGAAACCCTTTACCCTGTTTAACCTGTCCTTACCCCTTTGGCCCTCTGGTCACCATTATACTGTTGTCTGTGTCTATAAGTGTTTTTTGTTTGTTTGGTTGGTTTGTTTGTTCATTTGTAACTTCCTGTTTTATATCACACACATGAATGAAATTGTATGGTTCTTGTTCTTTTTCATCTCACTTATTTGACTTAGCATGATATTTTCAAGATTCATCCAGTATTTTATCTTTGCTTATGGTTGAGTATTCCATTGTAGATATGTATCACATTTTGTTAGTTAATCATCCATCGAAGGACATATAGGTTATTTCCATGTCTTGGCTATTGTAAATAATGCTGCAATGAACATATTATTATGAATAAATGTTTTCAAGTTTTTTGGGTAGATACCCAGAAAATGGGTTTCTGGGTCATTTGGTAGCTCTATTTTTAAATTTTTGAGGAACCTCCATACTGTTATGCATAGTGGTTGTAGCAATTTTATTCTTACTAGCAGTGTTTGAGGGTTTCTTTTTCTCCACATCTTCTCTAGGACTTGTTATCTCTTGTCTTATTAATAACTAGAAGCCCAGTGCATGAATTCATGCACAGGTGGAGGCTGGGGTGGGGGTGCCAATCAGGGGTGGGGCCGGCCAGGGGAGGGGCCGCGGGTAGTTGGTCAGCTGGCCCCATCCCCAATTGGGCCAGTTGGTTGCTGTGGTGCACATCATAGCAACCGGTCATTCCAGTCATTCTGCTGTTCCGGTCACTTGGCTTTTATATATATACACTAGAGACCTGATGCACTAAACTTGTGCAAGGGGCTTGGCCCGTGCCACCATGGCGGCTGCCTCTGCCTCGACCCCCACCATTGCAACTTTGTCTGAAAGGTTGTCTGGAAGGACATCCGGTCTAATTAGCATATTATGCTTTTGTTATTATAGACTAGAGGCCCGGTGCACAAAATTCGTGCATGGGGGGGTTTCCTCAGCCCAGCCTGCACCCTCTCAAATCAGGGACCCCTTGGGGGATGTCTAACTGCCGGTTTAGGCCCGATTCCACAGGGATTGGGCCTAAACTGGCAGTCAGACATTCCTCTCACAATCTGGGACCGCTGGCTCCTCACCGCTCACCTGTCTGCCTGCCTGATTGCCTCTAACCACTCTGCCTGCCTGCCTGATTGCCCCTAACCACCTCTGCCTGCCTGATCACCCCTAACTGCTCCCCTGCCGGTCTGATAGTCCCTACCTGCCCTCCCCTGAAAGCCTGGTTGCCCCTAACTGCCTTCCCCTGCAGCCTGGTCACTCCCACCTGCCCTCCCCTGCTGGCCTGGTCACCTCCAACTGCCCTCCCTTGCTGGCCTCGCCCCCAACTGCCCTCCCCTGCTGGCCTGATCACTCCTAACTGCCCTCACTTGCCAGCCTGATTGCCCCTAACTGCTTCTGGCAGCCTGATCACCCCTAAGTGCCCTCCCCTGCTGGCCTGATCTTGCCCCCAACTGCCTACCTCTGCTGGCCTGATTGTTCCTAACCCCTGCCAACCTGATCTCGCTCCCAACTGCCCTCCCCTACCGGCCTGATTGCCCCTAACTGCCTCTGCCTCAGCCCCCACCACCATGGCTTTGTCCGGAAGGAAGTCAGACATCCAGAAGTTGGCTGACCGATCTGGTCTAATTAGCATATTACCTTTTAATTAGTATAGATAGATTATATAGGATAGCATTGCTTAAATTGGGGGGAAAGCCTTTTTCAGCAGGAGGAGATGCTCTTGGCAGACAAAAATACATATCAGTCCCTATATCTGGACTGATAGCCAGCCATATGCACTATACTGCTAAACCAGTCATTAAAAAATTGAACTGCTTTCTTACACCTTATACCAAACAGCTGTTGACCTTAAAACCCCTCCTTAGGTTCTGCCTTCACAGTTCACCCAGATTTGGTTCTGATTGGCCAGTTTCTATGGCAGTCAGCATCTCCAGGCCTATCTCCAGGCCTCTCTCTGGGCCTCCCCCAAGGCCTAATCCACAGCGGCCATGCCCGC
>NW_005370091.1:446892-450528 GCF_000412655.1 Myotis brandtii | reverse complement strand
TCACCATTCTTCAGTCCTTCCCCTTTCGCCTCCCATCATTGGGCGTATGCAAATTAACCGCCATCTTTGTTGGCCTGTTAACCGCCATCTTAGTTGGCAGTTGATTTGCATAAGGATATGCTGATTAGCCAATGGGAAGGGTAGTGGTCGTAGGCTAATTACCATGTTTCTCTTTTATTAGTGTAGATAGACAGTCATTCTAACAGGTGAGAGGTGGTATGTCCTTATGATTTTGATTTGCATTTTCACTTTAGCTAGTGAAGTTGAGAATCTTTTCATATATCTGTTGGTCATTTATATGTCTTCTTGGGAAAAGTGTGTGTTCTGGTCCTCTGTCCATTTTTAAAAAATATATATTTTTATTGATTTCAGAGAGGGAGGGAGAGGAAGAGAGAGATAGAAACACCAATGATGAGAGAGAATCATTGGTCAGCTTTCTCTTGCATGCCCTCTACTGGGGATCGAGCCTGCAACTTGTGCATGTGCCCTTGACCAGAAATGAACCTGGGACCCTTCAGTCCACAAGCTGACACTCTATCCACTGAGCCAAACCAGCTAGGGCTCTGACCATTTTTTAATAGGATTATTTGTTGTTTTGATATTAAGTTGCATTAGTTCTTTATATATTTTGGCTATTAGTCACTTAGTGGAGATATTGTTTACAAAAATCTTCTCCCATTTGGTTGGCTGTCTTTTTTTTGGTCATTGTTTTTGATAATTTCTTTTGCTGTGCAGAAGCTCTTTAGTTTGATATAGTCCCATTCATTTATTTTTGCTTTTATTCCATTGTCTTTGGGGTCAAATTAGTACAATCCTCTCTATAAGTTTATTATCTATGTTTTCTTGCATGTATTTCATTGTTTCAGGTCTTATATTTAGGTGTTTGATTCATTTAGAGTTAATTTTTGTGTATGGTGTCAGATAGCATGTAACTTTCCAATTGTCCCAGCACCATTTATTGTGGAGGCATTCTTTTCTCCATTGTATGTTCTGCTTCCTTTATAAAAAATGAGTTGCCCATATATATCTAGGTTTATTTTGGGACCATCAGTTTACGTGTCTGTTTTTCTGCCAATACAATATTGTTTTGATTATTGTAGTTTTGTAGTGTAATTTGAAGACAGAAAGTATAATACTTCTGGCTTTGTTCTTTTTTCTCAGGATTATTTTGTCAAGTTGGTGTCTTTTGTGGTTCCATACAAATCTGATATTTGGTTCTATTTTTGTGAAAAATGTCATTGGGATTGCATTAAATATGTATATTGCTTTAGGTAATATAACCATTTTAACAATGTTAATTCTTCCAACCCATGAACACCAAATATCTTTCTATTTTCTTCAACAATGTCTTGTAGTGTTCAGTGTACTGATTCTTTACTTTCTTTGTTAAGCTTATTTCTACATATTTTATCCTTTTGTTGCAATTGTAAATAGGATTGCTTTCTTCATTTCTTTTTCATTGTTAGCATGTAGGAACACAACAGATTTTTGTGCATTGATTTTGCATCCTGCAACTTTATTATATTTATTTTTCTTTCTATATGTAGAATAATGTCACCTGCACACAGTGACTATTTTACTTCTTCATTACCAATTTGGAAGCCTTTATATCTTTTTCTTGTCTGATGGCTCTGGTAAGGACTTCCAGTACTATGTTGAATAGCAGTGGTGAGTGTGTGTACCCTTGTCTTGCACCTGATTGTAGAAGGAAAGCTTTTATGTATGTATGTATGTATGTATGTATGTATGTATTTATTTTTTTTACCATATCTGGCCTTTATTATATCAAGATACTTTTCTTCTGTGCCCATTTAATTGAGTGTTTTAATCATAAATGGATGTTGTATCTTGTGAAATGCTTTTTCTGCATCTATTGATATGTTCATATGATTTTTACCCTTTACTTGTTAATGTGGTGTATCACATTGATCAATTTGTGTTTGTAAAACCATCCGTGTGCTCCTGGAGTGAACTCAGCTTGATTGTCATGCATTATCTTTTTAACATATTGTTGTATTTGATTTGCTAATATTTTGTTTAGGATGTTTGCATCTATATTTATCAGAGATATTTGTGTGTAACTTTTTTTGTGTGTGTGTTGTCATTGTACTTGCCAGGTTATGGTGTCAGGGTAATATTGGCCTCATAAAATAAGTTAGGAATTATGGTTCTTCTTCAATTTTTTGGAAGAGTTTGAGGATAGATATTAAATCTTTTTTAAAATGTTTGGCAGAATTCATTAGTGAAGTCATCTGTCCTGAACTTTTACTTCTTGAGAGGTTTTTTAAGACTGCTTCAATTTCCTTAATGTTGGTTTGTCTATTTAGATTTTCCAGTTCTTTATGATTCAGTCTAGGAAAGTTATATTTTTCTAAGAACTTGTCTTTTTCTTCTAGGTTATAAAATTTGGTAGCATATAGCTGTTCATAGTATTCTTATACAGTCCTTTGTATTTCTGTGGTGTTCCTTTTAGCCTCTTCTCTTTTTAAAAAAATATATTTTTATTTATTTCAGAAAGAAAGAGAAAGGGAGAGAGATAGAAACATCAATGATGAGAGAGAATCATTGATCAGCTGCCTCCTGCCCCCCCCCCCCCCCAAATGGGGATCAATCCTGCAACCCAGGCATATGCCCTTGACCAGAATCGAACCCGGGACCCTGCAGTTCTCAGGCCGATGCTCTATCCACTGAGCCAAACCAGCAAGGGCGGCCTCTCCTCTTTTATTTCTGATTTTGTTTATTTGAGTCTTTTCTGCTTTTTTCTTTAGTGATTCTAGCCAGAGGATTGTTAATTTCATTAAGCTTTTCAAAGAACCAGCTCTTTGTTGCATTAATTATTTCTTTGTCTTTTTGATCTCTATTTTGTTTAATTCTGCTCTTATTTTTTATTATTTCTTTTTTTTCTCCTAACTTTGGGCTTTGTTTATTCTTCTCTTTCTAGTTAGTTAAGACGAAATGTTAGGTTGTTTATTTGATATTTTTCTTGTTTTCTTTTTTTTTCTTTTCTTTCTTTTTTGAGGTAGGCCTGTAATGCTATAAACTTCCCTCTTATTATCCCTTTTGCTGCATCTCCAAAATTTTGATATGTGGTATTATTGTTATCATTTGTGTCTGCATATATTTTGATCTTGTCTTGTTGTTTATTAGCATGTTGCTTAATCTCCACATATTTGTGTTTTTTCCTGCTTTCTTTTTGCAGTTGATTTTTAATTTCAGAGCATTGTAGTTGGAGAATATGCTTGGTATTATTTCAATTTTCCTAAATTTTTGAGACTAATTTGTGTCCCAAAATATGGTCTATCCTTGAGAACGTTCCATTGCACTAGAGAAAAACGTTTGTTCTAATGTTCTGAAATGAGAAGCTGTGTAAATATTGATTATGTCCATTATTAGTCTATTGTGTTATTTAACACCAATATTTCCTTATTAGTTTTTTGTTGTTTGAGTAATCTATCCATTGCTGTCAATGGGGTATTTTTGTGAGTTTCACCCTTTAGGTCTATTACTAGTTTATATATTGTGATCTCCCTGGTTGGATGCATATGTGTTAATAAGTATTATGTCTTCTTGATGTATTATTCCTTTTACTAGGGGCCCGGTGCACAAAAATTTGTGCACTCGGGGGGGGGGGAAGGG
>NW_005370091.1:441547-445696 GCF_000412655.1 Myotis brandtii | reverse complement strand
TAAGCTGCCTGGCTGCCGGCCGCCATCTTGGCTGTCAGTTAATTTACATATCTCCCTGATTAGCCAATGGGAAGGGTAGCAGTCGTACGCCAATTACCATGTTTCTCTTTTATTAGTGTAGATTATTATAAAATGTCCATGTTTCTTTCTTGTTGCCTTTGTTATCTTGAAATCTGTTTTGTCAGATAGGAATATGGCTACATCCACTTTTTTTTTCTGATGCCATTTGCTTGGAGTATCATTTTCTACTCCTTCACTTTGAATCTATGTTTGTCCTTGAAGCTTAGCCGTGTCTCCAGAAGGCAGCATATAATTGTGTGTTGTTGTTTTTTTGTCCCAACCTTCTACTTCTGTGCCTTTTAATTGGTGAATTCAGTCCATTTATTATTAATATAAGAGGATTCTCTATGTTCATTTTGTCTTTTTTTAATGGTAGTTCTGTATCTCTATTGTTTCTTTTCCCTTGTGTTTTTGTCTGTTATTTCAGTTTTGTAAATGATGTCTCTTCCTCCATTTCCTATTTTTACTTTTGATATATATTATGTGTCTTTTGTGCATTTCTGGCGCCAACTTCCCATAGCCAGAAGCTGCTGGCACAGCTGCTCTGTCTGGGTTGACCCAGCTGTCTCTACCAGGCTGTGCTATAATGGATGGGGGAGTGATGGGCAGGAGGAAGCGGGTTTTGGGTGTGTGATTCTGCTTTTCCTTGTGGGTTTAGCCATAATAAGCACAGACCACTTAGGGTGGAAAGTTTTTTTCAGCCCTTTTGAGATCTGCTAAGTGAAGATTTTACTGCCTGGCGGACACAGGGGCTGGGGTGGGAGGATTCCTGCATCTGCGGAATTCTTTGTCTGGTGCTGGCAGGCTGTGGAGTGCTGTGATTGTTTTATGTGCTACTTCTCTGCCCCTGCCCCTGGGCCCATTATCAATGTGTGTCAGCCACCCAGGCCCCATTGCTGTCTCTGCCGCATTGGTCCACCCAGTGGGGATTGCAACTCAGTCCTTCACTGCTATCACATATGCAGGGTCCTGGGCAGTGCAGGACTGCCCTGGGCTTTGTCTCTGTCCTTCCCCTCCCTATCCTGTCTCTGCTGTTGGCTCAGATACGCCCACCTGCAGGTCTCAATGCCCGATGTCTGATGTCTCTGATTTGTGCGTTGAGCAGGGAATCCTTTGTTGAATTATGGCTGCCCAGCTTGTAGTGATTTCAAGGGGAGAGACCTGGAGGTCCTCTCTCACTGCCATGCTGCTCCACTCACTCCAGAGTCCTCTATTCTCAAGAGGTGACCCTGTGGATGTTTCCAGGGATAAATCATGGTTATCATATGTGCTTGCTTTTGAATTAAAGTATGAATAAGAGCACAGCCCTAGATAATTCCTTGAGCATTAGATTATGGTACTTAAGTGTAAAACAAAGTTTATGTGTTCATTTGTTTGTCTCTTCATTGACAAATATTATCAAATATTTAGTATAAGGAAAGTATTATGTTGAGATGGAGTGAGAAAGAGATAAAAAAGTACATATGCTACTATCTTTGTCACCTGAAAACTATAGAATTTTAAAACCTAAATGCAAGATCTGGATACCATATTTCAATTTTGATGGACAATAACAGGTTTTATTTTTTCTGTTTTTCTCTTCCACTTCAATAGTTTCCCCTATCCACTGCTGCCCATCTTTAATGCACAAAATGTATGATGTGGTAAAAGGAAACAGTTCAACTAGAAACCCACTTAAACTTTTTCATTAGACATGTTAGTAATGATAGCTCAGAGCTCTTCTATGGCATGCTTGTCACATAACTTCAATGGCTGCATCTAGAATCACATTCTAATAGAGGAATTTTAAGTTATTTTCAAAAAACTTCACAGAAACTAAAATTTAACATTAAATATTACATTAAATCACTGAGTAGGCTCTGAGCATCAGATTAAGGAAATTTTGAACTTCATTATTCTTTTCCAAAGACATTGATGAAATGCATTGTTCTTTGCACAGAGAGGTAAAGAATATCAACATTGATTTGATCTATTGGTAGTCCCTTCAGGCCCGTTTAATCTTAGAAGTAATAAATAGGGACTTGCAAACAATTTCTAAAATGTCTAAATAGAAATTATTTGTATGTAATAAAGGTAGTCAGCCTAATTTAACTCTCTCTCTCTCTCTCTCTCTCTTGATACAGAATGGTTTTATGGTAATTCAGGATGAATAGAAGGTTTAATTAATTGTGACCAATTACTAAATGTGTTAAGTGCTTTACAAGTGCTTACATGCATTCTTTTTTAATTATAATAAGAGAAGGCATTATTATCCATTTTTAAAAAACAAATGAGAACATTGTGGTTCTGAGAGACTAAGTAACTTGTTCAATGTCGCTCACCTAATACTAAATGTCAAAGGAGGTATTCAATGCCAAGGTCTGTCTGATTATAAAACTTTAACATTTTATACTATTCATCCAATCATTAATTTATTTCTTCTTCTTTTTTCCAGAAATAATTTGAAGCAGTTTGATGAGCATCTCACAAAACATGCTGTTAGTGGGGGAGAATGATAAATGATAAAAAAGTCTTCGGAAACTTCAGTATAAGTAGCTCCAGAATATTTTACAGGAACCTCTACTCTCCTAATGCTTCCATGTCAACAGAGCTTGCCGACAAGTTTAGTTTGATGTCAATTCTTGCCAGGTGGACAGGAAAGAATGTTAATTTCCCTTGTTCCTTGTGGCAGTTTCTTTTGTCTCCTAGTGGCATTCGGGCTGATAATCTTTGTGGACTGTTTTATTTTTGTATTCTTTGCAATCTTGCTCTTGAGTATACTCAAAACATGGAAATATGCAGACAGCTGACCTGAAATAGGAAGGACCAAGATAAAGGGTCAACTGAATAAAGATAGGACTCCTTTAAAGTCAGTGATGCTATAAAAATTTACACACCTCTATGACCATAAGGGAATGACAAGGTAGTTCCTTGATCAAGCATAAAGCTAGGAGAACTTGAGGTTTAATCCAGCGCAGTTAACTGACTTGCTCTGTTGTCTCTCTTAATACTGTCAACAGTAGTCTCATAACTGTGAAGGACAATCTAACCTGTCTTTTGTTGAATCAGTTTTGTGGAAATTATATTAGTAGCTCAACTCAAAAGAATGTGTGTGATGCTCAGAACTATAAAATGTTTAATTAAAAAGTGGTACAATATAAACATTTTAGAATGTCTTGATAATAAGATTAAATTACATACTCCTGTATAGTCTCTTGTTCATATATATATGAAAGTGGGTAATGATTTGGACAATAAAGACTTTGAAAATAAATCAGTCAAATATGCCTGATCTTTCTAATATGTCCCATCAGGTGAAATTTGATCATGACTGATATTGGGCAGATTAGCCAATTATTGGTTCTCAAAAAGAAAAGTTTTTCCTAGCAAATTAGCTAGGATGTAAGATAAGTAAATATATTCTCTGAAAGTGGGTGCTACTGAATTCCTATTCTGTGTGGCTTCCTTAAGGCATCTTGCACTGCACAGTTTAGTGCACTTTGTTGGGAAGGAGAGTGAAAAGCATGCCAGGATGAAGAGAGGAATAAATTAACTATTATTATTAACGTTAACAGTTTTATAATTTCTCTACCTTATAATATGGGTCCCTTGTTTACAATATTTTTTTTGTCATTGAAAACACCTTCAATCTTACCTAATAATAGACAGACATGTAAATTGACTGTCCCTCCGATACACTCACCAGACAATCAGGAGAGTATGCAAATTAACCCAACAAAGATGGCGGTTAATTTGCATACATAGGTGCCCAGTGGCCTGGGTCCCAGGAACATCATCAGCACTCAGGTCACTCTGAGATAGGCCCCGTGTGGGCCCTGAGCAGCATAGGAAGGGCCTGAGCCAGGGGGCTCCTGGGCAGGGGCGGAGCCAGCCATCGGAGCTGCAGGGGTCCCCTGCCCAGGTCTGACTCCTGGGCCAAAGGCATCAGGCCTGGGTGGAAGGCCGAGCCAGTGATCTGAGGGATCTGAGGGTCCCATCAGGCCTGACGCCTGGGCCAGAGGCATCAGGCCTGGGCGGGGGGCTAAGCCAGCAATCAGAGGTGTCTGGGGGTCCTCTGCCCAGGCCTGATGCCTCTGGCCCAGGCGTCAG
>NW_005370091.1:422308-440929 GCF_000412655.1 Myotis brandtii | reverse complement strand
CTGGTGCCTTCCCCTGATCAGCCTGGTCACCTCCCACAAATTAGGGCCAGACTGCAGCTTAGGCCCGCTCCCCAAAGGGAGCAGGGAGTGGGCCTAAGCCATCACTAAGAAATCCCCTGAGGGCTCCCAATATGTGAGAAGGGGCAGGCTGGGCTGAGGAACCCCCCCACCCCCAGTGCACGAATTTCATGCACCAGGTCCCTAGTATATAATAATAATCAACTGTAGAGGTAGTTGGAGAGAACGGAAATAAAATTAGAACTATTTACTTTATTTGCACTCCCCTTTTTGAGAAAAAAAAATGGGTATGTGGATAATTTCCTGCCAGAGTTAGTAATTACAGAAATTGAACCTCACTATTTAGCCCCAAAGGATGACTTCTTTGTCTAGACCAGCTGAGTTAGCATCATAATGTTGCTATTGCTATTCAGAGAAACAATAGACCTTTTGTGGGGGCAAGGATGGGAGTGGGTTGGGCAGGGAGCTGATAGGGTTTCTCCCTCTCTGCTTCCTTAATCTCCAAGGTGGGCTGGTGGATCATGACCTCTTCACTGCTGAGACTCTTGATGTCACCTTCGTAAGCCTCTGCAGAAGTAGCTGTACCTCCTTGTTCCTTGAGGTTGGGATGGGTTCAGAGCTGGGTGACACACAGCATCTTAAAGATGGCAGTGACCCAGTTCACAGTAAGGGCTTGTGAGCTTCTCCCTCTACTTCTTATTGCCTTGCTGGCTATGTTTAGATTTAGGTCCATTCTTCTACTGCAATTTGTTTTTCTATTTTCTGAAAAGGAGCATAATAAAACCTCATACTTGCAAAGCACTTTAAACATATTGAATAAGAGGTGCTAGTGAAATGCAAAGTACTAAATTCTATATCTAGGTTTCAGTTAACTTGCCCCCTTTTCTTCCTCTTAGATTTGTGTTGCTGTAGTGCCTGGAACCAAGGCATATCTGCAGGGGAATGTGAATGTTTCATATGGTCAGGAGGAAGAGTGTGAGCAGATGGAAGCCAGTGTTTCCTTAAGATGAGGTCTTCTGGGATGTACTTATGTTTTTCTGTGATTTTTTTTCTTCTGGAAAGAGTTGCCTGCATCTCTTATTTTGTTATAAGACTCATATTCTTGGTAGAATTGTATCTGTCTACTCTCCAGCCAAACTGGGGGAATCTGCTAGTGATGCATAGCTTCCTTGTCTTTAATCCTATATTTGAGAAATGAGCTGAGAAGAATAAGTCTCTTGTGATTTTAGGACCCGGGTTGTTTTGCTGTTCCTCAATATTCTATTCAAGGTCATGATACTAGTCTTTCGGACTAGGTTTTCTTTTCTTTTTTTAAAAAAAAATATATTTTTATTGATTTCAGAGAGGAAGGGAGAGGAAGAGAGAGATAGAAATATCAATGATGAGAGAGAATCATTGAACGGCTGCCTCCTGCACACCCCACACTGGGGAATCAAGCCCGAAACCTAGGCATGTGCCCTTGACTGGAATCAAACTGGGACACTTCAGTCTGCAGGTTGATGCTCTATCCACTGAGCAAAACCAGCTAGGGCTCTTTTTTAAAAAAATTATTATTAATTGAAAAAAATCCATATTTTCCTGGTGACACAATACCGAGAAAGATGACTGAGCCAAACCAGCT
Source organism: Myotis brandtii (assembly GCF_000412655.1). Classification (NCBI taxonomy): domain Eukaryota; kingdom Metazoa; phylum Chordata; class Mammalia; order Chiroptera; family Vespertilionidae; genus Myotis; species Myotis brandtii. The sequence goes on along the minus strand of NW_005370091.1, from coordinate 439,290 downwards.
AGGGCTCTTTTTTTAAAAAAAAATTATTATTAATTGAAAAAATATCCATATTTTCCTGGTGACACAATACCTAGAAAGATAAAGGTATAGTGGGGAGAAAGAAGAACAAATGGAAAGGGGAATTGAATGAAGTTTTCAATACCTGCAACCATGTGGATTTGAGTTTGCTCTGTATTGGATTTAAATGAGGAGGTTCATGATGAGGCTGAGATATGTAACCGGTTACAGAGTCCTTGCCCCCAGTGAGTAGTGTGGCAATGGTTGGAGTCTGTGATTAGTAGAGCAATCAAGACGATTGGATTAGACCTTCGACTTTAAAAAAGAAGGGACCTGGTTTCATTTACCACAAGCTCAGCTTGCAGAAATGATCATTTTGCTGTGGTTTTTAGAGAAGACCACCTTGGGAGGAAGGCATGTAAATCACATTTCACTGCTAATTAGACAAATCAGTGCAAGTTGCAGGGGCAAACCTGTTCTCCTGTTATTGTGTCAGAAAGAGGGCTCTCTAACAGACTAGAGCCGTGGTCGGCAAACTGTGGCTCGCGAGCCACATGCGGCCCCTTGAGTGTGGCTCTTCCTAAGCCTTAGGAGTACCCTAATTAAGTTAATAACAATGTACCTACCTATACAGTTTAAGTTTAAAAAATTTGGCTCTCAAAAGAAATTTCAGTCGTTGTACTGTTGATATTTGGCTCTGTTGACTAATGAGTTTGCCGACCACTGGACTAGACAAAAGGTCTGGTTAAGTAATCAAATGCTCAGTTTCCCCTGCAGCACTGGTTCCTACCAGAGGAACTACAATTGGGCCTAACGGTCTCCTTGAGTTAAGATCTCTGCATGTACATTTTTCATTGGTGACATATTTTATATAGATATTTTCTCCATAGACTACAAGCATATGTTTCATTTGGAGGATGAGCAATTTCTTTCCCATGTGATCAAGCAGGCAATGAACATTCCTGCTGATATCACATCCTCATGCAGGCTTACCTGTGGGCTTGCTGAGTGTGCCATTGGCACCTGCACTGTTTGACTTAACGGCTGGGCTATGGAGCAAGTGATGATCCCTTTAATCTCTACCTGTTCCCCTTCTTAGGTACATGCTACCTGTACTGGTACTGGGCACTGTGTGCCTTGCCCTGGTCCACGGCCCAGTTTTAATGTGTTCTCTTTATTGCAAGGACCAAAAACCTATTCAAACTAGCTTAGCTAATAAAAAGTCTTGCTGAGAGAAAATAATGACTTCTCTTAGAAATAAAATATAGGAACTACATTCCAGCTCAGAGGAACCACAGACTTGTCATTTAGCCACTTTTGGCTCATCTCCATGAGGGCATTATCTCTATGTGAACAGACACACAGTTCATTCTGATTTCCTCTGCAGACTGTCTTTCTATATGTACTCATTAACATACCCAGGACCATTCCTGACGCCATGCTATCAGCTGAGCACCTAGTGCCATGTAACTATTATTTATTTTAGACCAAATAGAAAATAGTGAGAAGGAAGGAGTAAGAAAGATAGAGGGGGTGGGTGAGAGACACAGAGAGATTGAATCTGATAGGTGGCTAGTTAAAAAATGAATAATTTCCTTTATTTATCAGTTAGGTTAGGCTAGTAACAAAGAAGCTAAAAAATCTACAACAAGTTTTATTTCTTGGTGACACTACATGTCAATTATGGGTCACAGGGAGGCTCTGTACATTGTAGTCTCTCAGGGACCTGGGCTGAGAGAGACCCCTGCTTTGAACATTGCTGGTCACCGTGCCAGGTGGAAAATAGAGCTTTGGATCATCTTTCTTTGCAATTAAATACTTGGCCCGATGATTCACTCAATTTCCTACTTACAACACATGGTCCAAAAATAATTTAAAGGCCTCTTTCCCAACAATATGCTTAGAAGGGGCCTAATATAGGTAATAACTGGTAAATAGCACCAATTGCTACCATACCTTAGGACAGTGATTCCCAAAGTGGGAGCTACCGCCCCCTGGTGGGCGCTGCAGTGATCCAGGGGGGTGGTGATGGCCACAGGTGCATTTGTTTTAACTTTTTTTGTATTACCTTTCTATTCTGAGTTCAATAAATAGTTTCATAATTTCAAACTTCAATGTTTCTAATTTACACCTTTCTTTACTATATTTTACGAAAAAGGTAGAAACATTAATACATATATCTTTCTGTTTAATTGCTATTAAAATTTAAAAAAAATTAATTTCCAGGGGGTGCTGAGTAATATTTTTTCTGGGAAGGGCACGGTAGGCCAAATAAGTTTGGGAACCACTGCCTTAGGACAAAGGTCCTATTCTTGTTTAATTCTTGGCATTAATGTAGCCATAAAATATTTAACACTTTTTCTGCTCCACTATTGTTCCTTATCTGTGAAATAGCTTGATAGAAATTGTGTATGCAACATCATACCTGATTAAAATCTAAGCTATTTTAGGGATAATGATAATAAAAACATTATGTATCAATTACATGCTGGACTGTTGACATAAATTATCTCTAATTGTTAAGAATCCTTTGAGGTTTGTAATATTAGCACAATATTAAAAAATACTAAATATTAAAAATATTTTTATTGTTTTCAGAGAGGAAGGGAGAGAGGGAGAGTGTGCTGTGCCAGCATGGCCAAGGGTGAACCTGAGGAGGGGCGGTGAAGGATTAAAGAAGACAAACAAAGAGAATGCAGCTGGGGCTCGGTGGATCTCCCATGCCTGGATGAGGACACAGAAAGATCCAGCCAGCAAGCTGAGGCTTTATTTTATAGTCAGAGAAAAACAAGGGTAGATTAGCATGTATACAAATGTTCTTGTTTTGGCAACACTTGCTGCACCTACCACAGCCCATTAGCTTCTTAGGAAGGAATTAGGGAGGGCTACAAGGTCAGGCTTAATTATGCTAGGAGAGCTCTGCCCTCCAGGCTGGGACTTGTTTGTGGCCCTGCCACAGGTCAGCCGGAGGCTTGACCCTAGAGCCGCTCCCTACAGGAGTGATAGAAACATCAATGATGAGAGAGAATCATTGATTGGCTGCCTTCTGCATGTCCCCCATTGGGGATCGAGCCCACAATCCAGGCATGTGCCTTTACAGCCTTGAACAGGAATTGAACTGTGACCTCCTAGTTCATAGGTCAACGCTCAACTACTGAGCCACGCCTGCCGGGCCAAATTCTATGTTCTTTTTGCTAATAACTAGTTTGGAGAATAAAGTGTCTCTGAACTTGTTGCAGAAATGTTCCCTTTATTTTGCCTTAGACTCTTAGAGGTTTATCAGAATATAATTGGAACAAATGCCAGTACTTAAAAAAATCCTAGAAAAGGCTGCTGATAATTCTAACACTCCATGAAGCTTAAGTAAACATAGATCTGTTTTGTCTTGAATACTTTTCAACATTCTCTATTTTGTTAACTACAGTTGACAAAACTATTTGCAACTAGGAAAGAAATGTGCATAGTTTAAAATACATTCTTGGACATTTCTGATATGTAGCAAACTAAAAGGAAAATTTATATTGTCTTTCTAGTCTTCCCATCTGGATACTGGAAGGGGCGGCTCTGTTCCATGCCTTTGCTGTGACCAGCTGCTCCTCTACTTCCAATCACCTTGACTCTGCCCTGGCTAGTTGGCTTATACCTTTGGGAGCACATTAAAAACCCTTTACCCTCAATTTACACCACATCTTCTAAGAGCTGTGGAGACCTCATTGATTTTGCATTCCGTTTTCTGTACAAACGATAAGTCAACGGTGTTTAACCCTTCTCATGCATAAGGAAGGGCCAAAGTCTTTTGTGAAAGTTGATTGATTGAAACTATAAGTATTCCAGAGTCTACCTGATTTGAGGCACAGTTAAAGCACTCCAGCCAGAGATGGAAGCTCTCTCACTGGTATTACATTGTCTTTATACCTGACATTGTTTCTAGTAGTGATCTTGGGGCTTTCCTTTCCTTTGTGGGTTAAATGGTCTTCTCTTAGACCCACATGTGGAGTTCTGACTGCTCTGCATTGTTCAACTGGGCTCTTTACTCTTGTGAAGTGTAAAAGTGTACCTACTGCTGATCCTTTAATTTTTAATTTAAATTTCAATCTCTCTCAAAAAATATATATATGTGTATATATATCATTATATATATAGTTTGATTTGAAATAATACTATCAAGCTTATAATAACAAAAATTTCTGACCAGTCCCTACCCCAACTATTCCCCAATTCCCACTCTTCAAAGGCATCACTTCTAGTTCTTTTAGTTAATTGTTCTTTTATTTACCTTTATATTCAAAAACAACATCCTTAGAATCCTTTTCTTTGCAGTTTTAGATCAACTATTGCAGAAGATGAGGATTTAGCTTTTAACCTGAAACATTCATATTCCCTGTCCACCTATCCCCTGCCCTCACCCATCTCCCAGTGTAGGTTTTGGTTAAATTAATCTCCAGTATTACAACTAAGTAAATATTTTTTCACAGTTGAGCCATGTTGTTTACTCTAATTACATTGTTTCCTGGAGTTAATAACTGCCTTTTACTTATGATTTTTAGAGACTTTTACTAATTTATTCTCCAATTTCGTGAGAATCATAAATGTCCTTTCAATTTAGTCAAATATATCTTTCTGTTTTGCTCCCTCCTTCTCCCCCTTCTTCCTTCCTCCCTCCCTTCCTCCCTTCCTCCCTCCCTCCCTCCCTCCCTTCCTTCCTTCCTTCCTTCCTTCCTTCCTTCCTTCCTTCCTTCCCTTCCTGTCTGTCTGTCTTTCTGTTTTCCTCTCCCCCCACCCCCCATGGGTACATCCTTTATGGAGCCTTCTGTCCTCCTGCTTCACTCTTGACTAATTGCTTTCTAGATTCAAATTTTCCTTTATCAGCACCCTTAGAGAGGCCTTATGTTTTTCCTATGTTGGGGCTCCTGTTTTCCTGAATCATGTCTTTTCTTTTGATTTATACTCTCATTTGCTTTTTCTCTCTGAAAACTTTTATCTTACTACATCTTACTTCTGTGATCATGCTTTTATCTTCAACAGCTCCTTTTGGTCTTAGAATTTTTCTTTTGTAGTAGCATCCCTTTCTTGTTTCACAGACTCAACATCGTTTTAAAAAGATATATTTTTATTGATTTCAGAAAGGAAGGGATAGGGAGAGAGAGATAGAAACATCAATGATAAGAAAGAATCATTGATTGGCTACCTCCTGCATGCCCCCTACTGGAGATCGAGCTGGTAACCCAGGCATATGTCCTGACCAGAAATCAAACTGTAAACTCCTGGTTCATATGTCAACACTCAACCACTCAGCCATGTGGGCTGGGTAACTCTCTCTCTCTCTCTCTCTCTCTATATATATATATATATATATATACTTTTAAAAAATATATATTTCTTTATTGATTTCAGAGAGGAAGGGAGAAGGAGAGAGAGATAAGAAACATCAATGATGAGAGAGAATCATTGATTGGCTGCCTCCTGCACGCCCTCCACTGGGGATCAAGCCTGCAACCTAGGCATGTGCCCTTGGCCGGAATTGAACCTGGGACCCTTCAATCCGCAGACTGACGCTCTATCCACTAAGCCAAGCCAGCCAGGGCAACTCAATATATTTTTATGTTTCTTTGAGACATTCATCACAGTTTAATTGTTTATATATTAGAATGTCCATGTGTAAATATTCATGCATTTATTATTTGTAATAGACAATACATGGACATGGTAAACCATTAAACAATAAAAAGATATTCAGTGAAAAGTGAGCCTTCCTTCCTCACTTGACACCTGCCATCCAACTTCTTAGCACAAAGGTCTTCTCTTTTAGGCAGGTAAGTATCCTCTACAAGAATCCTGGTCTCCTGCTGGGAGGTGTAGAAATCTGGTTGCCAGAGTCTGGGACCCAGGTGGGCAAGGGGCTAAAGGTTTCCAGTGTTAGGTAGGTCAACTGTTATTTAATTCCCTCTGTTCACTATGATACCTCACTCCCACTCGTGGCTGTGTTATCTTAAAAGCCTCTCTACAAGGGCTATTACTCAGTCTTCTCCTGGGAAGTCACTGACTGGGACAGAATATATGAAGGAAATCTGGAGATCTGACTTTTTCTTATAGAGACTTTCAATGTAACTGTTTTCATCCCCAAACCTCACCTGACAATTTAGAGGAACCTGGTTTCTCCAATTTCTGCGTCTTTCTGAGATTATGCAGTCTTCTGTATAGTCAGTTCCAGGTGTATGGTTCCAATCTTTTAGGAATTCAAAGACCCAGTACAATCCAAAGGAAAACCCTTCTCAATCTCTCATCCTAAGCAAAGCTTCTCCCCTTTCCCTGTCCAGTGGCTCAGTGGCCAGCAGTGAGCTAGCAGGATCTGGTGAAATGTTGTCCGATTCTTCTTGCTCCTGCCTCTCCTCTTGCTTCAGGTTTCTTTAAGGTGGGGGGAAAAAGGAGAGAGGAATAAATGATGAGAGGAAAGGCCCTTTTAATTTAACACGATCTGTTAGAAGTTCTCTCTTGGCTGTCCTGCACTTGTCCTGGCAGGAGTCCAGGTGCTTGCTCTGTCTTGGGAGCCAATTTTATGGGTGCTTTGGAACTCCCTTTGCAGAGACTTTGACACTATACCACCCCTCTTCAGTGCCTGCCTCCTCACTCCCCATAGAGCCTCAATGTGCTGGTATCCCATGGTCCTGGAAAGTAGCCATCTTGGGCAATGTTTTCCTACTTGCTTCATGCTCATTCATCTGCCTCAATGTCATCCTAATCCATGAGAACTTGGCACGATCCCACCAATTTTTTCTCTCTTTAACCAGCTATTGTGGATGTTCTGAAGCCAGCAGCCTGTCTTTATTTCTTCAAATGATGTCAGATATCAGGATCTATGCCCCCAAACTCTTGAGGACAAAGGCTCACACTTTAATATAGAGTTGGCCTATGAGCTTTTGGTCCTTCAGCAAGAATACTGCCAGGGAGTCTGCCCTTCTGGAGAGCATCTTTTTAATCTTTCTGAGTAGTTTTCTTGAGGATTTAGCTTGAGAAGAGATCAGGAGGTGGGGAAATAGGCAGTGCTATTTACACTCAAAGTCTTCCCCTGGAGAACTCTCAGCATTTCCCTTATTTAGACCACTAGGGGTAAACATGGCTGGACTAGTTTGGTAACTTGCCAACAAGTTCCATCTGGATGTGTCTTATACTTTTTAAAAAATATATTGTTTTAATCTAATATCTATTCTTTATCTTTCTCTATTCTGTGTTATATTTACATGAGGCTCTCCCCTAAAGATTCTGTCTCCTGGATTCTCTTGCAGCTAATTTCTAACTTCCAGTTGGATTTGGGCAATAGGAGATCAATGGGAGGATGAGACGAGAGACAGGCCAGAGTATTTACTCCCTCTCCTTCCCATTATTTTTCTTAGGGCTGTAGCTCCTACCACACGTTCTCTCCTCCTCAGTGTCCAATCTCTCTGGGCTCCTGGAGCACTTTTCTCTCCTTTTCCTTCAACACTCCTGGTGGTAATGGCATCTCACTGTTGAAGTCTTTGGATGGCTTTATTGGAGTCTCTTCATTAGATGATCTGGAGTGAATCTGTTTCCTACCAGGATACTGAAGGATACAATAGGAGGTTGTAGGATTATGGAGAATAGTACCATAGTCTCAGAATTTGAAATAAGACTTTGTCACTAATTGAGAATGAACTGCATTGCAGGAAGGAAGGATGGCAATACTCAATAGCTGGATGGGAACCCCCTCACCCTAGTCCCTTGACACATCAAAACAAAAGCTTTCCTTATGCACATCAACAGCCCAAGTGCCACTTCAGCATTGTTTTTTTTCAGAGGAAGCAAATGTATAAGAACATATTAAGATACCAGTGTTTTTCTAGTAAACCTTTTAGTAGACATTTTTTGAGATGATTTTTTTTTCTTTATTGACCTATCATATTATAGAAGGACTCACACCTTTACAGTTCTCATCTATTTTTCTCAGGTTTGAGGAAAAGAAAAGACCCATCCATTTCTTGTTTCACAAGCAAGACTATTGTTCCATGCAGGTTCTTGAAATTAATCTGTGTTAAATTCTGTCTGATCTTGAGAATGTCCCTACTACTTTGGATATTTGCATAACGGGAAAGAAAAGAAAAAATAATCTAGTATATCATTCTAGGGGTGAGGGTGGTGGGGAGGAGAAGCAGGCCCAGCCACCTGTTAAATGGTTTGTGCTGCAGCAAGTCTATGAGGTGAATCTTGAGAAAAATGGAGTGTGTGAGGGAGCTGATCTCCTATTGCCCCCAAAGGACAGGACAGTAATGACTTCGACAGGTGTTCAGACGCTTTTGCCAAAAGGAAAAATAATTAGATGCTGCGGGTAAAATTTCAGAAGCTATATACAAATCATCTTGTCTATTTGATGGATGTTGTGAACATATGCTCTTGGAGAAATCGGTTTATTTTCAAAAGACTGAATTAATCATAAAGTTGCGATATCACCGGGCATGCTTAATTTATCTCAAAAATACCAGTTCATATAATTTGCAAAGGAAATAAATGTATGTATCTATGTTTAATAATGATCTCTATTAGATTAAAAATGAAATAAATGTATAGAATCTACAAATAAATGTAATTTACTAATAAATTTGGTGGGAGGAAAAATTCTCTAATATTTAAAAATATATATTTTTATTAATTTTAAAGAGAGGAAGGGAGAAGGATAGAGATAGAAACATTGATGAGAGAGAAACATTGATCAGCTGCCTCCTACACCCACTCCTTTCCCACTGGGGATTGAGCCCGAAAACGGGGCATGTGCCCTGACTGGAAATGGGACCATGACCTTCTGGTTCATGGGCTGATGCTTAACCACTGAGCAACACTGGTTGGGCAAAAATTCTGTTATTATTATTATTATTATTTAAATACATTTTATTGATTTTTTACAGAGAGGAGGGGAGAGGGATAGAGAGTTAGAAACATCGATGAGAGAGAAACATCGATCAGTTGCCTCTTGCACGCCCCCTACTGGGGATGTGCCCACAACCAAGGCACATGCCCTTGACCGGAATTGAACCTGGGACCCTTGAGTCTGCAGGCCGATGCTCTATCTGCTGAGCCAAACCGGTTAGGACTTTTTTTTGTTGTTGTTAATCCTCACCCAAGGATATTTTCCCATTGATTCTTAGGGAGAGTGGAAGAGAGAGTGAAAGAGAGAAACATTGATATGAGAGAAACACATTGACCAGGGCCCAGGCCGGGCAGGAGCCTGCAACCAAGGTATATGCCCTTGTACCAAAATCGAACCCGGGATCCTTTGGTCTGCAGGCCGATGATCTATCCACTGAGCCAAACCAGCCAGGGCAAAAATTCTCTGTTACTGATGTCACTTAGACTTTCAACCTATTGAAAGGAAAGGAGGTACTCATAAATATTTACTAGTTAAATTTTTTATGCATTCTGATAGCTATTTTCTATCACTCTTCACATAAATATAATTTCTATTCAAGGAGCTACTAAAATAGCTGGGTAATTTTGTAAAAACTTGCTTGAGGGCATATTATTTGAATTGCTTTCTTTAGCTGACTATTTCAAAGATCTACATAGATGTATCAAGGTACTTTATTTATTGTCAAGTTATTTTAGTTAGAAGGCTCTTGGCAATTAATTAAGAAGTTAATAGTTCAGCAGTTATGGGATGCTTCTGGTTAGTAGATAGTTTATGAGTTAGCCTAACACATGGGGTTTGTAAAACTTCTTAATATCTATTTGCTTAGTGTCTTTTATTTATTAAAAAAGTACATTTATTAGGAACTTAGTATGTGGCAAGCACACTTTGACTATGTGTTTGGGTTAGAAATGAAGGCAACCATATAGATTTATATATTCTCATGGAGCTTAATATTGTGTGTGTGTGTGTGTGTGTGTGTGTGTAAAATATGAGGGGAAATACAGATCAATAAAATAAACATTGAATTGCAGTGTAATGTGATGAAAAGAGCATAGTGGGAGAGCAGGTTGCTAGCTACCAACTCCATCCTCCAGTGTTAGAGAAGGGCAACTTCTAGGAGGGGCTATGTTTCAGTGGAGAGTGAGGATGCGTGGGAGTAGCCAGTTAAGGAGGGCATGCAGGAGGCAGGGATGGCAACAAGGCAGGGACTATGGTCCAGGCAGAGGAAATCATACACTTAAGATCAGGGACCTCAGGATGTCTGACATATAGTGCACAACTAAGTCAGAAATGCTGTTTTCTCTCCTAATAAAATTTCCACTCTCATTTACAACAATATTGGCAATAATATTGATAATGAAATTGACAACAATTATGGTGACTCTTAGAACGGACAGCATTTTCTGAATATGTATTATGTGCCAGGTGCTGTGCTAAGTACATCATATGTATTATTTTATCCTCCAAATAACCATATGAGGCAGGTACTAATATCGCCATCCCAAAGACAAGGAGATTCAGAAGCAGAGAGCTAGGAAACAGGTTTAACATGTTGACAAATTGTAGATCCTGGACCTATTTGTTCTCTCTCACTCTAAGGCTCATTTTCTTAGTCACCATTTAATTAAGGTCTGTCTGGGTCTGAAAATTAATAAAGCAACTTCAAGCACAAAATTCTCTCTCAGTTAACAGTTTATGCTTGCAGAATTTTAATTTTAAAAATCAGAAAATATAGATTATTTTAAAATGTCCTTTCCTTTCAGTGTGACAATTCTATCACATTATAACTAATAAATAATGATTTGATCTCAAATATTAAACATAAGCATCTATAATAATAAAAGTGGACGAAGCCGGGGCTGTGAGGGAAGCCTGGGTCCAGGGTACCAGAGGGAAGCTAGTACTGGCAGCCGGGGAAGGAAGGCCTACTCTTGCATGAATTTCGTGCATCGGGCCTCTAGTGTTACATAATACAAAATATGGCAGGGATACAATACATAGTTTTCAAGTCTGAGGAAAAACTAAGCTATATAAACTGAGTAAAAGTGATTATTGCTATATCTTACAGCTAAAGAAAAGCTAACATATTGTCTTGGGTTTTTCAGAGAAGTCTCTCTGAGCTGCAGTTATTTGAAAGGAGCCCGATACTGAAAGGCCACACGTGGTGTTAGTCTCAACATTGCAGGCAAACCTTGGCTTCTGTGTGTTTGACATCTCAGATCCCCTATAAGTTCCTCACTGTGATCCAGCTTGGTTTGTTTATCAAATCCAAGTCTCTGGAAAATTTGTTCCTGCAGAAGATCTAGAAAAGATGATTTATTTTGATGCTCAACATTTGTCATTCACCCCCACCTTCCCTTCCCAGGGCCTCGCCGGAATCTCCACCATCAGGGTCTGACCCACTGGGACTATCCTTTCGCCTTTGGTTGCCTGTTAACTTTCTCTCTGTCCTTTCTATTAACTCCTGTACCTCTTTCCACAATTCTGGTTTTATTGTGTGTCCTTCTATACACATATGTCTGGCATCTATCTTTCCAATTCTATCTCCTTTCATCTTATTTTCCTCGTGTCTCCTTTTCATTTAAACTTTTTATTCTGAGCTTCACTTTTGGAAAGTAATGATGTATATAGATTTCAGTCTGGTATTATCTAGTCCCTGGCCTTTTCCCCTCTTTCGCTGTGCAGAGTCTGACTAAACTGAACTGATTCACAACTTTCGTCTTCCCTCTGTCATCTCCTCCCCAGCTACACTATTTCTTGAGAGCTTGTTTGGAGGTTCTAGCAGGGGAGCGCAGCTACTCGTATACCCTTGACCGAAGACCGGTCCTCTCCTCGGGGGGGAAGGTCGTCCTCTTCGACCGAGCTCGCAGCTTCGGGAAGGACGTACATGGATCGGTGAGGGAGGAGGGGGACACCCGCCTAGCCAGCCAGATCAGCCGAATCAACCCTGGCGATCAATGGGGTGACAGATGTCGCAGCCAGATCGCCCTCACATCCATATTTCTTGAATGGTATTACTGCTTTGGAGGGGTGACCCAGAAGATCTGGCTGGTGGTCTTTTGTTTCTTAGCACCTAAGGGGAAGTATTTACATTTTACATATTACCTTACCGAGGCCGTCCTGACCTCACCGGGGCTATCCCTACCTCACCGGGGCCGTCTGACCTCACTGGGGCCATCCCGACCTCACCGGGGCTGTTTCAGCCTCACCAGGGCCGTTTCAGCCTCACCAGGGCCGTTTCAACCTCACCAGGGCCGTCCCGACCTCACCAGGGCCGTTTCAGCCTCACCAGGGCCGTTTCAGCCTCACCAGGGCCGTTTCAGCCTCACCAGGGCCGTTTCAGCCTCACCAGGGCCGTTTCAGCCTCACCAGGGCCGTTTCAGCCTCACCAGGGCCGTTTCAGCCTCACCAGGGCCGTTTCAGCCTCACCCCGACCTCACCGGGGCTGTTTCAACCTCACCGGGGCTGTTCCGACCTCACCGGGGCCGTCCCGACCTCACCGGGGCTGTTTCAACCTCACCGGGGCTGTCCCGACCTCATCGGGGCCGTTTCAACCTCACTGGGGCTGTCCCAACCTCTCTGGGGCCATCCTGACCTCACTGGGGCTGTCTCAACCTCACCGGTGCTGTCTCAACCTCCCTGGGGCCATTCCAACTTCACCAGGGCTGTTTCGGCCTCACCGGGGCCGTCCCAGCCTCAACCTTATTTATTTTTTTTTAAAAAATATTTTATTGATTTTTTACAGAGAGAAAGAGAGAGGGATAGAGAGTTAGAAACATTGATGAGAGAGAAACATCGATCAGCTGCCTCCTGCACACCTCCCACTGGGGATGTGCCTGCAACCGAGGTACATGCCCTTGACCGGAATTGAACCTGGGACCCTTCCATCTGCAGGCCGACGCTCTATCCACTGAGCCAAACTGGTCAGGGCACCATCAACCTTTTGATGAAACTCTTGCAATTATGACATGCTGGAACTGGCTTCCGGCATCTCCCATTTTAATATCAACTGATTTCTGAACAGAAACAAACCAGACCAGAAGGGAATGAAATATACAAAGTGATGCAAAGAAATGGACTGAATCCCAAAATACTATACCTAGCCAGGCTATCATTCAAAATTGAAGGTAGAATCAGGAGCTTCACAGACAAAAAGGGGCTAAGAGAGTTTATTACCACCAAGCCAGCAATGCAAGAAATGCTAAAGGGACTGCTGTAAAAAGAAGAAACAGAAAGGCAAGAATAAACACAAACATTAAGGATAAAAATGATGACAAACAAGTACTTATCAATAATAACATTAAACATAAATGGATTAAATGCTCCAAACAAAAGATACAGGGTAGCTGAATGGATAAGAAAACATGACCTATATATCTGCTGTTTGTAAGAGACCCACCTCAGAACAAAGGATTCACACAGACTGATAGTGAAGGGATGGAAAACTTTTTTTCAGGCAAATGGAAATGAGAAAAAAGCTGAGGTTGCAATACTTATATCTGACAAAATAGACCTCAAAGTAAAGGCCATAACAAGATATTAGGAAGGCTACTTAATAATACTAAAGGGAGCAATTCAACAAGAGGATATAACTCTGGTAAACATACGCACCCAATAGAGGAGCACCCAAATACATAAAACTACTTCTGGAAGATATCAAGGGAGAGATCAACAACAACACAATCACAGTAGGGGACTTTAATACACCACTGACATCACTGGATAAATCCTCTAAACAAAAAAATCAGCAAAGAAACAGCAATCCTAAATGAGTCATTAGATCAGATGGACTTAATTGACATCTTCAGAACATTTCACCCCAAGCCTACAGAATAAACATTCTTCTAATGTGAACATGGGACATTTTCAAAGATAGACCACATATTAGGACACAGGCAAAATCTCTTCAAATTTAAGAAGATAGAAGTCATAACAAGCATCTTCTCAGATCACAATGGCATAAAACTAGAAATCAACTACAATAAAAACAATGAAAAAAAAATAAACTCTTGGAAGTTAAAAAGCATGCTATTAAATAATGAATGGACTACTAATGAGATTAAGGAAAAAATAAAAAACTTCCTGAAAATGAATAAAAATGAACACACAACAATCCAAAATCTATGAGGCACAGTGAGAGCAGTACTGAGAGGGAAGTAACAAATGACAATGAAAACACAACAATCCAAAATCTATGGGAGACAATGAAAGCAGTCCTGAGAGGGAAGTTCATAGCTCTATAGGCCTACCTCAAAAAATAAGGAAAAATGGTAATAAATTATCTAACCTTGCAACTTAAAGAATTAGAAAGAGAGCAACAAGGAAAGTCCACAGTAACCAGAAGAAAGGATATAATAAAGATCAGAGCAGAAATAAATGACATAGAGACCAAAATAAATAAATAAATAAATAAATAAAAATAAATAAATAAAAAATACAAAAGATCAATGAAAACAAGAGCTGGTTCTTTTAACGGATAAACAAAATTGATGAACCTCTAGCCAGGCTCACCAAGAAACAAAGAGAGAGGACCCAAATAAACAAAATCAGAAATGAAATAGGTGAAGTAACCACTGACCCCACAGATATACAAAGGATTGTAAAAAATACTCTGAACAACTCTACTCCAACAAACTGGATAACATTGATTAAATGGACACATTCCTAGAAAAATACAAGCTTCCAAAACTCAATCAGGAAAAACAAAAAAATCTGAATAGGCCAAATACTACTGATGAAATTGAAACAGTAATTAAAAAGCTTCCAGCAAACAAAAGCTCTGGACCAGATGGCTTCACAGGGGAGTTTTACCAAACATTCAAAGAAGAAGTAAAACCAATCTTTCTCAGACTATTCCAAAATTCAAGAAGAAGGCACACTTCCAAGTTCTTTCTATGAAGCCAACATTATCCTAATCCCAAAACCAGATAAAGACACCACAAAGAAAAAGAATTACAGGCCAATATCCCTGATGAATATAGATGCTAAAATCCTCAACAAAATTCTAGCAAACCAGATCCAGCATTACATTAGAAAGATCATACAATATGACCATGTGGGATTCATTCCAGGGATGCAAGGCTGGTACAATATCCACAAGTCAATAAACATGATACATCAAATAAACAAGTTGAGAGAAAAAATCACATATAATCATATCAATTGGTGCAGAAAAGGCATTTGACAAAGTCCAACACCCTTTTTTGATAAAAATGCTCAGCAAAGTGAGAATAGAGGGATCATACCTCAACATAATAAAAGCCTTATATGACAAACCTACCGCCAACATTATACTCAATGGGCAAAAACTAAAACCATTTTCCCTAAGAACAGGAACAAGACAGGGATGCCCACTTTCACCACTTTTGTTCAACATAGAACTGAAGTGCTAGCCACAGCGACTAAACAAGAAAAAGAAATAAATGGCATCCAAATTGGAAAAGAAGAAGTAAAATTATCATTATTTACAGATGACATGATACTGTACATAGAAAACCCTAAAGACTTCATCAAAAAAGATTAGACTAAATTAATGAATTTGGCAATGTAGCAGGATACAAAATTAATGCCAAGAAATTTATAGCATTTTTATATACCATTAGTGAACTTACAGAAAGAGAGATTAAAAAAACAATGCCAGGATTTGTAGGTTGATGCTCAACTGCTGAGCCACACCGGCCCCAACAGATCTCTTTTTAGGAAGGTCAATAAACTTCTGTCTCATGTAAAAAAACAAACAAACAAAAAAAACAATGCCATTTACCATTGCATGAAAAAAATTAAGATACCTAGGAATAAACATAACTAAGGAGGTAAAAGACCTGTACTCAGAAAATTTCAGGACATTGAAAAAAGAGATAGAGGAAGACATAAACAGATGGAAGAACATACCGTGTTCATGGATTGGTAGAATCAACATTATTAAATATCCATACTACCCAAAGCAGTGTATAGATTCAATGCACTCCCCATTAAAATACCAACGGCATACTTCAAAGACCTAGAATGAACTCTCCAAAAATTCATCTGGAATAAAAAAAAATAAAAACAAAAAACTGAATAGCTGCAGCAGTCCTGAGAAAGAAGAACAAAGTAGGAGGAATCTCAATACCATATATCAAGCTGTATTACAAATCCACTGTTCTCAAAATTGCCTGGTACTGGCACAAGAACAGACATATAGACCAATGGAATAGAATAGAGAACGCAGAAATCAACCCAAACCAATATGCTCAATTAATATTTGACAAAGGAGGCAAGAGCATACAATGGAGTCAGGACAGTCTCTTCAATAAATGGTGTTGGGAAAATTAGACACATACATGTAAAAAAATGAAACCATACCACCAACTTACACCATACATAAAAACAAACTCAAAATGGATAAAGGACTTAAACATAAGACAGGAAACCATAAAAATATTAGAGGAACCATGACCAAGTGGTATTTATTCCGGGGATGCAAGGATGGTACAATATCCGCAAATCAATAAATGTTATACATCACATAACCAAACTGAGAGACAAAAATCACATAATCATATCAATCAATGCAGAAAAAGCATTTGAGAAAATCCAACACCGTTTCTTGATAAAAACTCTCGGCAAAGTTGGAATAGAGGGATCATACCTCAACATAATAAAAGCCTTATACAACAAACCTACAGGCAACATCATACTCAATGGGCAAAAACTAAACTCATTTTCCCTAAGAACAGGAATAAGACAGGGATGCCCACTTTCACCACTCCTGTTCGATATAGTACTGGAAGTGCTAGCCATAGCGATCAGACAACAAGAAGAAATATAAGGCATCCAAATTGGAAAAGAAGAAGTAAAACTGTCCTTATTCGCAGATGACATGATACTATACATAGAAAACCCCAAAGACTTCATCAAAAAACTACTGGACCTAATAAGTGAATTTGGCAAAGTAGCAGGATACAAAATTAACACCCAGAAATCTATGGCCTTTTTATACACTAATACTGAACTCACAGAAAGAGAAGAGAAAAAAACAATCCCACTTACCATTGCACCAAAAAAATTAAGATACCTAGGAATAAAC
>NW_005370091.1:412197-421873 GCF_000412655.1 Myotis brandtii | reverse complement strand
AGGAGGCAAGAGCACACAATGGAGTCAAGACAGTCTCTTCAATAAATGGGGGTGGGAAATTTGGTCAGACACATGCAAAAAAATGAAACTAGACCACCAACTTACACCATACATAAAAATAAACTCAAAATGGATAAATGACTTAAATGTGGGAAAGATGGGAAACCATAAAAATCTTAGAAGAATTCATAGGCAGCAAAATAGCAGACATTTGTTGTAGCAATATCTTTACCAATACAGCTCCTAGGGCAATGGAAACTAAAGAGAAAATAAACAAATGGGGCTACATCAAAATAAAAACTTTTGCACAGCAAAAGAAACATCAACAAAACAACAAGGAAGCCCACTGGATGGGAGAACATATTTGCCAACTTAACAAAAGGAAGATAAACAACCCAATAAAAAAGTGGTCAAAGGACCTAAATAGATACTTTTTGAAAGAGGACATAAGGAAGGCCAAGAGACTTATGAAAGCATGCTCAAAGTCACTAATCATCCGAGAGATGCTAATCAAAATGACAATGAGGTACCATCTCACACCTGTCAGAATGGCTATCATCAACAAATCAACAAATGACAAGTGCTGGCAAGGATGGGGAGAAAAAGGAACCTCGTGCACTGCTGGTGGGAATGCAGTCTGGTGCAGCCACTGTGGAGAACAGTATGGAGTTTCCTCAAAAAACGAAAAATGGAACTCCCATTTGACCCATTGATCCCACTCCTAGGAATATATCCCAAGAAACCAGAAACACCAATCAGAAAGGATATATGCCCCCCTATGTTCATAGCAGCACAGTTTACAATAGTTAAGATTTGGAAACAGCCTAAATGCCCATCAGCAGATGATTGGATTAGAAAACTGTGGTACATCTACACAATGGAATACTATGCTGCTGTAAAAAGGAAGGAACTCCTACCATTTGCAACAGCATGGATGGAACTGGAGAGCATTATGCTAAGCGAAATAAGCCAGTCAGAGAAAGATAAATATAACATGATCGCACTCATTTATCGAATATAATAAACAATATAAACTGATGAAAAAAAAAAACAGATCCAGAGACAGAGAGGCATCGATCAGACTGTCAAACCTCAGAGGGAAGGTAGGGGAGGGTGGGGGAAGGGGGAGAGATCAACCAAAGGACTTGCATGCATGCATATAAGCATAACCAATGGACACAGACAACAGGGCATGAGCGCATGAATGGGAGTGGGGTGCCGGTGGGGGGGGGGCAATGGGAGGATAAGGACACATATTTAATACCTTAATCAGTAAAAAAAAAATGTTAAAGATTTAGAAAATGTTTACATAAAGGGAATAGGTAATAAATCTGGTATAAAATATAATGTGATAAACAATTGGTGTTATTAAATTTTGGGGATATATTGTGGTTGGTGGTTCTGGAGCCATGTATCCTGGGTTTTCAAATCTCACCTCTCCCACATACCAGCTTTGTGATCTTGAGCAAATTACAAAATCTTCCTGTGCTTTAGTTTCCTTATCTGTAAAATATGATAATGAAATACCTACTACATAGGGTTGTTTGAGTGCTACAGAACTTAGTACATATAAAACTGTTATAGCTGAGCCCAGTTCACAATAGTACTTAATAAATGTTTACTCTTAATAGTTTTTTATTTTTATAATATACTCTGATTAAGATGCCCTCAGTGTCCATGTTATCAGTTATTGGGAACATATAATATTTCCATAGATGGTTATTTAGTTTTTTCATAATCTGATGCAATATTATTTTTTAAAAGTAAACAGAAAGTGTGCATTGAAAAGTGACATGTAGTTTGTCTTGCTGTCTTAAAACTGGTAAGGGAGAAACAGTTTAATTATGACCCGGTTAGGTCACTTGCTCCCTTACTTCAAACCCTTGAGTGCTTTTTTTTTAATTAAAAATAATTTTTTAAATCTTTATCCAATGATGTTTTTTAAAATTGATTTTAGAGAGAGGAGGAAGGGAGAGGGAGAGAGAGAGAGAGAGAGAGAGAGAGAGAGAGAGAGAGAGAAACATCAAAGTGAGCGAGAAGCATCAGTTGACTGCCTCTTGTATTCACCCAGATAGGCACTCTGACCGAAGATCGAAACTGCAACCTGGCTATGTGCCCTGACTGGGAATTGAACCCGTGACCTTTTGGTATATAGGATGATGCTCCAACCAACTGGCCAAAATTCTTGTTTCTTACATAATAAAGGCAATATTACATTTTTTGTATTTTGAGGCTCTTAACAATCTATCCTTTAACCTCCCTTTTCAATAAGCCCTGTGCACTTCTTCAGCTATTCCTTGAACATAATATACGCTTCCCAGCTTTCCATCCTCCACTCTTACTGCATAATAATAATAAAAACTAATACGTATTGAATACTATGTAACAGGCACTGTGAAATACTTTACGTGAATTATCTTATTTAATACTCATAACATCTCTATGATGTACTCTTTTTAGTCCCACTCACAAATGAGAAACTTTTGTTATTCACTCATAGTTATGCAGTTAGTAAGAGAATGCCAGAATTCTTTTTTTTTTATTTTTTTATTTTTTTATTTTTTTTATTAAGAGAATGCCAGAATTCTGACCATCATTTTGTATTGCCAGTTAACTGTTGCACTCTTCTGCCCTCACCCAACACGACTGATAAGATCCATTCATTCTTCATGGCATTCTTGAAACGTCAACTTGTGTAGGTATGTTCTCTAGCTGTCCTGCTAAAGTTAGCCTTTTGATCCCACATGCACCTAGAGCTAAGTTTAAACCTCTATGCACTGTCTACCTTATTTTGCTTTCTATTCTTTAAAAAAGTTTTAATCTTCACCTGAGGATATTTTTTCCACTGATTTTTCTTAGAGAAAGAGGAAGGGGATAGAGAGAGAAACACCCATTTGAGAGAGACACATCGATGGTTGCCTCCCATTCACACCCCGACCAGGGCTGAAGATCAAGTCTGCAACTGAGGTACATGCCCTTGACTTGGAATTGAACCCATGATCCTTTGGTCCCAGGACCAATGCTCTAACCCCTGAGCCAAACTGGCCAGAACTCTGCTTCTATTCTTGTTCTTCTGTAAATATCTCTTGAATGCAATTAGAAACAACCCAAGGGTGGTTGCCATGTCTTCATCAGCATTGGGGAACAACAAGATGTGCTTTACACTTCAGGACAATCAGTGATGTTTATGGAGTTAAATTGACTTGCACTTAACTGTTCATCTGAGCTCTTAAAATATTTTATTATTTGTGTTAAAGTGTCTTTGAGGAATGTGGACTCAGACAGCAGAAGAAAACTTGTTAGAATAGAAAGATGGGTGTGGTAACTTTTTATTAAATGAAACACCTCCACTCAATAAGTAGATGTTCAACTGGTGGTTGATGATGCAATGGCCATACAGGTCTGAATAGTACTACTCCAGTTTCAGTAGTCTATTCTCCATGTTACACTAGAGAACAGTGGTAGATAGTAAGGTCAAGAAGTAGAGGCATACTTGTTTTGATTACTCCAAATCCCTGATTCCCAGAACTGTGCCCGGATTCATATTCATGTGGTTGACATTAGTTAAATGTTGAGCCACCTCAAATCTTTTGAGAAGCGAACAGACTATCAGTACTTCAAATGATGAGTCAAATGAGGATAGAATTCCAAACACTCCATTGCTTAAAACACTCCATTTAACTAGTAACGTTCCTTTCTTTTTACATTGTTCATTCCAAGCTAGCATATTAGATTATTACCACTCACAAGGTATATACTCAGTCTGGTTCCTATGCTATTATTGACTGTACAGCAGACTGAAATGGAACATAGTCATTTATCTTCAAGATTGCATTAACTCTAATTTTATGACTGTACCTTTCCCTTGCCTGTCTCCTGCCCATAATCTTTTGTGTTGTTTCTGGAGCTAGCCTCTCAGTGTAAATCCTTATCTGAAGCCTACACGTCACCACCACCCTCCTTTGGAGTGATTGTGGCAGCAGCATTTCCAGTTGTGAAACTGACAGAATCCTGAGAGATAACCAGCTGCATCAGTTACTTCCCACCATTTATAAAAATAGGCTTTCGAGCAAAACTTTGCCAGGAGCCCAAAATTACAGAGTAAAGCCACAAGAGTGACCCGTCATTCTAATGTATTTTCTCATGAAAATGAGGATTTCCATGATAAAGAAAATATGTATGCTGGGAAATACCTTTGTGGGCTGTCTGAGTAGCACAATTTTCTCTCTGATAAAGCAGTAATAACGCGGTTCAAGATTACATGCTCCTGATGGAGTAGCCAGTTATCTTCTGGCTGAGGAAGGTCTCACCACCTTGTCTCAAGTGAAAGTGGGAGGAGAAACACCAGGAGGATAGTGAATAAAAGGAAGCGGAAAGATGAATTTCTGGTCTAAGAATCTCTGCTCTCTTTTTCCTTGTTATCTGGAGGGTTTTGTGAATGTTCATAAATAAGCTCATTTACCAAAACATTTCACAAGGGAGACAAATGCAATGAGTTCATTGGAAACCCCAAGAGATATGAACTAGCCAAAGGATTTCTCTCCTTGCCCTTTTAATTTGGTATGTGCTTCCCTGGCAGGTGGCCACATACTGCCTGGAGCACAGACTCTTTGAAACTGTCTTGTGGGAACTCGTGGGTCTTCATTTATCAGCTGCATGGAGTCAGAAGAAGTGAACTTTAGAACTCCTTCCAAGTTCATGGAAGCTCCCAGGAGTCCCTGGTTACAAATGGGAAACAGCCACGCTAGAAAATGGATTTTTAAAAAAAAGGCAAACACTCTAGGAGTCATGAAAAGTTTCCATTTCTAAGCTCTGTCATAAAGTAACTCCCCTCCCCCGCCCCACCTCAGAACATATATGAACTACCCATACTGTCATCAGGTGTAGTAAGGTTAAGTTAGATGTTCACATTCTGTCATGCTTAGAAAAGTCAGTTCTTTTACTAAATGCTTTGCAAACAAAAAGCTATTTCCCGTGCCAGAGAGTACGTGATGGAAGGATGCCCTGTAGGATTTTAAGACTTAATTGTTTAATTAAGAAGACCGACATAGCCTATACAAGCTGGAGTTACTAGATTCAGACTTTATAGATTTCCTGGTAATATTTTTAATCTTTGTGTTTGTTTAGCTCATTTCAGATTTTCTTTCCTTTTCCTCTGTGCTCAGAGTACCTATAACCAGTGGCAACTTACTGAGAAAATAATTCTGAACATCAAACTATGCAGTATCTTTGGTTAAGCATGAACCTTATAGATTTTAGTTCTCTTTCCTTTCTTTTCTTTTTGAAAATATTTTTAGTGCTGTGTTGCCGTTAACAGAGAAATGCCCCACTGTCCTTGGCTTCTATGCCTCCACCCCCACTCCATCCCTCATCACCTTCTTCTCCCTCCCCCTCCCAAACCTGCCTCTATCATCTTTCTGTGGTGCTGAATGTATATAGCTTCTGAAACACTTTGGAATGGAAGGTGCTATGAAATTGTAAAGTGTTTTTATCACAAAGTTCTGCCATTATGTCTCGATCCTGACGTGCAACACCTCTGCTATTTCAGTGTTGTGACGGGACACAGCCGGCCCTGAGAGGGCACCGCACTCAGACAAGCATGTGAGATTGCGTCTGTCCCTGTTGGTGAGCCCAATGCTTTAGAGCAGTGGTTCTCAACCTGTGGGTCGCGACCCCTTTGGGGATCGAACGACCCCTTCACAGGGGTCGCCTAAGACCATCGGAAAACACATATATAATTACATATTGTTTTTGTGATTAATCACTATGCTTTAATTATTTTCAATTTGTGACAATGAAAATACATCCTGCATATCAGATATTTACATTACGATTCATAACAGTAACAAAATTACAGTTATGAAGTAGCAACAAAAATAATTTTATGGTTGGGGGGTCACCACAACATGAGGAACTGTATTAAAGGGTCGCGGCATTAGGAAGGTTGAGAACCACTGCTTTAGAGCATCGACTGCATTAGATAGTTGTGGGCAATGCATGGAAAGGTTAGTTAGTGCCTTGCTACTTAAAGCATGGGCTGTGGCAGTGGAAAGGAAATGCCCCAGGACCTGCCCCAGGCCTTTCGAACCACAATCCACATTTTAACAAGCTCAATTATTTGCATACATGTCATCGGTGTAGTGGATACCTGCTATTTTGTCTGCTCTGTATTCCTTAATCTACTAACAACGCTTCCCACCCTATCTTACTTGTGTTTCTGGTGGGGCTGCTATTGCAGAGACCTGGCTTTTTTGCTATAGAGATGAACAGTTAATTCAGGTCTGGACATTCAAGCCAGCAAGATAGGTCAGGGGGGCCACATGGGATATACCTGGGTCTTCCCCTGTGTTTCTTTATTTTGAAGTTGGAAGGAGAAGCCATTTTTGCCTTTGAAGTCATAAACCTGGAAAGAGGTAAACTTGCAATCATCAATGGCTATTTTCCCACCGAGTGGAGAATACCTGCACGCCATGAGTAGGAAAGGCATTAGTGCTCAAAGAAAAGGAAAGGCAAGAGAGAGATCCAGTGCCTGATCCTGCATGCGGTTTTGGTGATATGAGTTCATAAAATGTCCTTTCTGCTTTTCTAGGTTTGAGTTAAGTGCCCGCCCCACCCTCATCAAGGAAGAGATCTGGACAGGCTCTTTCGGGGACTGAGCCTAACAAGCAGCTGGCAGGTGGAAGCAGGCAGACGTGGATTTTGGAGTGCCTTGGGACTTTTTCTGACCTGTCTCCAGGTCTGGTGTGTGTAAAAGCCAGCCTTAATGGGAAGCTTGGTTTTTCCTGTGCACACCAAGGCTCAGTAGAGGCAGCCACAAAAAGTGTTTGTAGCTCCAAACACGTTGCGCAGGGCCAGTCACAAGCAGCAACTGGCATTGGCCTGCACCATCGGAGAAGGATTCAATTAGCTTCACAAGTGGCATTCACAAGATCCAAAGGGAGATCTTGGCAGGCACCAAACCCTGCTGAGGTGAATTTGGCTTTGTATGGTCAGCACCTGCACAGGAGCTTATACTAGTACACTGTGGTAGGGGTTGATCCTCACAGTCAGCCAGCCTGAGAGTTGACACCACATATGGACAGGCCAATAGCAACCAATACTCAATTGCAACAGGATGGTCTACATAACCCACACAAGATGCATTCCTGGAGCACCCATTTCAGGTGATCAAGGAGACCATGTCACTAGACCCTCACTAGACTACATAAGGTCACCCCACGAAGACTTGGAGTCATAGCAGATCTATTTAATACATAGAAACAAACACAAATAGGCAGCCAAAGTGGGGAGACAAAGAAACATGCCCCAAATAAAAGAATAGGAGATATCTCCAGACAAAGAGCTAAATGAAATGGATGCAAGCAATTAATCAGATATAGAGTTCAAAGAAATGGTTTAAGGATACTCAAGGAACCTAGTGAAAACTATAAGGAACTTAATTAGAATTAAAGCAGCATGAAAAAGGACATAGAAACCTTATAAAATGACCAGTCAGAAATGAAGAGTATAATAACTGAAAAGAAAAATATGCTGGGAGGAATAAACAGTAGGTTGGATGAGGCAGAGGATCCAGTCAGTAATTTGGAAGACAAAGTGTAAGAAACACCCAATCACAGCAGCAAAAACAAAACAAAACAAAACAAAATAGTTTAAGGGTTAACATGAAATATAACAACATACAAGTCACTGTTGAGTGTGTTTCCCTCTACGTCCTGCGTGGTTCAGGGTTCGGGTCTGGAAGAGGAGCCGCACACAAATGAAAGAGAAAAGACACGAGATAATTTGGAAATATTGGGGGACCAGGCGGGCAAGTCCAACTCAAGGAGGAGGACTTCCACTGTGCTCAGGCCGCACCAATCTTTTATTGATCTGGGATACACCCATAGCATAACCTTTAGGCAGGCAAGTTCCAGTAACACACAGACTAGCCCACTCACAGGCAATTTACAGTAATAGGCAGACTATCTTATCAATAAGGATTTACATGATTAAAGGTGGGGAGGTTGCTTCAGTTACCATTATCTAGATTAACTGGGTGGTGCACAGCTCCGACCTTTGCTAGGGCTTCAAAGGTCACCAGCTTTTGGGGGTCTCTACTCTTCTCTGCTAGTGAAGACGATAGGTGGTCTCCGACAAGTCACAGGAGTACCAGAAGGAGAAAAGAGAGAGCAAGGGATTGAGAACCAATTTGAAGAAATAATGACTGAAGCCCTAGCCAGTTTGGCTCAGTGGATAGAGCATAGGCTTGTGGACCAAAGAGTCCCAGGTTCAATTCTGGTCAAGGGCTCATACCTCGATTGTGGGCTCCTCCCTCACCTGGACCCTGGTTGGGGCTCATGCAGGAGGCAACCAATCAATGTGTTTCTCTCACATCGATATTACTCTCCATCTTTCTCTCTCTCTTCTACTTTCTCTAAAAATCAATGGAAAAATATCCTTGAGTGAGGATTAAAATCTTTTTTTAAAAAGATTAAAAAAAATAAAAATAATGACTGTAAACTTGCCTAACCTGGTGAAGAAAATTGACACACAAGTCCAAGAAGTGCAGAAAGTCCCAAACAAGATGAACCCAAAGAGGCCCATACCAAGACACATTCTAATTAAAATGGCAAAAGTTAAAGACAAGAGAGAATCTTAAAAGCAGCAAGAGGAAGACAATTATTTACAATGGAACTCCCATAAGATCGATCGCTGGTTTCTCAACATAAACATTCCAGGTTAGAAGAGATTGGCACAGAATATTCAAAGTGATGTAAAGGCAGAATCTACAACCAAGAACACTTTACTCAGCATTTCATTTAAAAATGGAAAGAATTGGGATCTGTCCCTGTTCATCAGTCTATGTTGTTCTCTGTATTCCACAAGTGGTGAGATCATGTGGTATTTATCTTTCTCTGACTGGCTAATTTCACTTAGCATAATACTCTCCAGTTCCATCCATGCTGTTGCAAATGGCAAGAGTTCCTTCTTTTTTACCGCAGCATAGTATTCCATTGTGTAGATGTACCACAGTTGTGTGTTTTCTTTATTGCATTTCTGTGAAATGGCCCCCCCCCCCATAGGCATATCCCTGGAGGCATCTCCCTACGGAAAGCAGATTAGTGACTGCCTGGGGCTAGGGCAGGAGGACAGGGAGGGGGCACTGGGAAAGGGAGGCGACTGTTAATGGGTATGGGTTTAAAGTCCTACAATTGGCTCCTCTCTGAGAGGGCGTGGCTAGGCCCTGGGGGGAGTGGCTGGACTCTAGGGCGGACCCAGCCAGCTTAAAACCCTGCGGACGGGTGTCGGCCCACTCTGTGGTGGCTGTTAAGTGTGGAGGCATGGAGCAGTGCGCTTGCCTCTGCGCCGCGGGCTCTTGGAGGGGCTCTTCGCGGGGATGTCTGTGTCCTCAGAAACGCAAGCGCCCATCTGAGACAGCAGAGGCCAAGGGCAAGGGGTGTCGTCAGGAGTGCCAGGGCCCAGCTGAGAAGGCAGCAGCCGAAGGCAAGCCGGCCCTGGCAGAAAAGCACCTCGAGGCAGACGCGGCAGCGCGGTGCTGTGCAGGGAGTGGAGGAATATCGAGCCCCATGCTGCCCCCGCACTGCTCGCTGCAGGACCTGCCTCCTGAGCTGCTAGTGGAGATCTTCGCCTCGCTCCCTGGCACCGACCTGCCCAGCCTGGCCCAGGCCTGCACCAA
>NW_005370091.1:411457-412104 GCF_000412655.1 Myotis brandtii | reverse complement strand
GGTATGTCTTATCGAGAAGTCTATGCGAAGCTGTTCCACCCATACAGACACATTTTGGGATTGTGGCAGCTAGATACTGAGGACTATAGAACACTGCTGAATGTCGTGGTGGATGGCTTATGCATTACTGGTTGGACGTGCTGGCCTCCCCTTAACACCGATGTGGATGGCCCAATGGAATTCGAGCCCTTGTTTAGAATTCGCCTGACGGAGTGGAAATTAGCCCTGGTGGAGTACTATGTGGACACCTTCTACAGATTTTCCCACAAACGCCACCTGCAGATTCAGAAGGACAGGTTTAGCATCCAGTGGTTCAAGAGAGACCACCGAAAGGACGGATTTCCGTATCACTGCCTGACCTACCGCCGCCTCTACCTCCCCCCGAGCCACCAGGACGACCTCATCAGGCCAGGCCTCTTCCAAGGCAACTACGATGCCGGCGGCCAAACGATTGCCATGCTCAGCTTCCATGGGAAGTATGCCAGGTTCACGAAGGTCACGGGATTCCCCATCGCGACGTTACAAATCCACCTCATGCGCCGCATCCAGCCGCCAGATGGCGAGATCTTCCGCAACTTCAACGAGCTCTCCCGCGTGGTCCACGAGATTGACAAGCAGGTGATCCGGGAGCAGCAGCAGCAGCAGCA
>NW_005370091.1:395121-409126 GCF_000412655.1 Myotis brandtii | reverse complement strand
AGTTGGGGTGTGTTTGGGAGGCAACCAACTAATTTGTCTCTCACATAGGTTTCTCTCTCTCTTAAAAGCAATGGAAAAAATATCCTCAGGAGAGGATTAACAAAAAAAAATAAGATATGTGGTTATATACATACATAGATACATAGAAAGATATAGATGTGTAAATAGACACTATTCTGTTCTACTGGTCTGCCTGTGAATTATTGTGGCAGTACCACATTGCTTTGATCATTTGGTTTGCAGATACATTTGAAAATCTATTTCATGTGAAATTAAATTAAATCCGTTCCCCCTGTATATTCCTGGCTATTTCCATATTGTGTTCTCATGAATATAAGCAAAATAAAATAATTGTATCATTTTTATATGAAAACCATTAAAAAAATAAAAATAAAATAAAAATGGAAAGAATTAAAAAAATAATATAAAAATGGAAAGAGAAATAAAAAGCTCCCCAAATAAGAAAAGGCTAAAGGAATTCATTACCACCAGGCCAGTATTACTAAAAATGTTAAAGGGCCTTCTTAAAGAAAAGAAAGAATAAAAACCTGGCCAGGTAGCTCAGTTGGTTAAGGCATTCTCTTGATACACCAAAGTTGTGGGTTTGATCTCTGGTCATAGCACATACAAGAATCAACCAATGAATGCATAAATAACTGGAACAACAAACCAATGTTTTTCTCTCTCTCCCTCCTTTTCTCTCTCTCTCTAAAATCAATCACTATTAAGAGGAAGAAAGATATTAAAAATAAAAAGAAAGAGGATCATAGTTAAAAGAATAAAATGGAAATAAATATATACATATTAATAATCACTTTAAATGTATAGCTTAAATACTCTAATCAAAAGACAGGGTAGCTGAGTGGATAAGAAAATAAGACCCATATATATGCTGTCTACAAGGCATTGTATAGTTTGATATCAGGTGGCATGATTCCTCCAACTTTGTTCTTCTCTCTCAAGGTTGCTGTAGCTATTCAGGGTCTTTTGAGGTTCCATAGAAATGTTTGGAATATTTGTTCTACTTCTGTGAAATATACCATTGGTATATTGATAGAAATTGCATTGAACCTATAGATTGCTTTGGGGAGTATAGATATTTTAATGATGTTGATTCTTCCTATCCATGAGCACAGTGTATGCTTCCATATATTTGTGTCCTCTTCAGTGTCTTATAATTTTCCAAGTATAGGTCTTCTACATCCTAGGTTACATTTATTCCTAGGTGTTTTTTATGCCATTGTAAAGAAATTGTTTTCTTAGTTTCCCTTTATGATAGTTCATTACTGATATATAAAAATGCAACTGATTTCTGGATATTCATTTTATATCCTGTTATATTCCTGAATTTGTTTATCAGTTCTAGTAAGTAGCTTTTTGGTAGAATCTTTGGGGTTCTTGTGACAGCATGGATAGACCCAGAGGGTATTATGCTAAGTGTAATAAGCCAGTCTTAGAAAGATTACCATATGATTTCACTTATATGTGGAATTTAGTGAACAAAATAAACTAACAAACAAAATTGAAAGAGACTCATAGATACAAAGAACAGACTGATAGCTGTGAGAGGAGAAGGGGGCTAGGGAGATGGGTGAATAAGGTGAAAAGATTAAGCAAAAAAAATCCCCCAAACCAACCAACAACCTCTCATAGACACAGACAGCAGTATGGTGATTATCAGAGAAAAAGGGGGTTGGGTGGAGGTAGAAGAGAGTAAAGGGACCATAAATGGAGATGGCAGGAGACTTGACCTTGGGTGATGAACACACAATACGATCTACATATGATGTATTATAGAATTGCACACCTAAAACCTATATGATTTTATTAACCAATGTCACCCAATACATTCAATTAAAAAATAAATAGATTGGCAAATGTAGAAAAAGGAAGAAAATGAATGGGAGGTTGGATAAAAAAGGTCGTTTAGCATTAAACAGACTTGGGTTTGAATATCAGCTTTACCATTTATTATTTGGCAACTTTGGGTAAACAATCTAGACTCCTGACCTCCATTTCCCTATATATGAAGTGCAAATAATGATACCTATCTTGAAAGAATGTTGTGAGAATTATATATAACTAGAGGCCCAGTGCACAAAATTTGTGCATGGGTGTGTATGTCCCTCAGCCCAGCCTGCACCCTCTCCAATCTGGGACCCCTAGGGGATGTCCAACTGCCCATTTAACGAGCAGTCGGACATCCCTCTCACAATCCAGGACTGCTGGCTCCCAACTGCTCACCTGCCTGCCTGCCTGATTGCCCCTAGCCTCTCCCCTGACACCCTGATCGACGCCTAACTGCCCTCTCTTGCCAGCCTGGTCATCCCCAACTGCCCTACCCTGCAGGCCTGGACTCCCCTAACTGCCCTCCCCTGCCAGCCCGATTGCCCCTAACTGCCCTCGCCTGCAGGCCTGGTTGCCCCCAACTTCCCTCCTCTGCCAGCCCGGACACCCCTAACTGCCCTCCTCTGCCAGCCCGATTGCCCCTAACTGCTCTTTCTTTCAGGCATGGTCCCTCCCAACTGCCCTCCCCTGCTGGCCTGATTGCCCACAACTGCCCTCCCCTGCAGGCCATCTTGTGTCCACATGGGGGTGGCCATCTTGTGTGTTGGAGTGATGGTCAATTTGCATATTACTCTTTTATTAGATAGGATGTTGGTGCAGAGTTTACTGGTCACAATTACTAGTAAGGTTACTTAGTCTGAATATCACTTTCTGACCTTGTCAGGTAACAATGGCATGCTAGTAAATATTTATTTAATGCCCACATGCTGGTATATTAATTAATATTTCTGTATATTAAAAATTGGATAAGTTCCAAAGC
Organism: Myotis brandtii; assembly: GCF_000412655.1. Taxonomy (NCBI): domain Eukaryota; kingdom Metazoa; phylum Chordata; class Mammalia; order Chiroptera; family Vespertilionidae; genus Myotis; species Myotis brandtii. The sequence continues at coordinate 406,299 of NW_005370091.1, read as the reverse complement.
TCAGGCCACACCAGGACCAATTAATTTGCAATCTCTGAGGTGGAAAGTAGGCATCAGGAGTTCTAGAAGCTCCCAGGTGATTCTAATGTGAGGACAAGTTTGAGGATCACTTCTGTAGACATTTAGTCTAAAGCATGAAGATATCTGGGTAGTTGTAGCATTTTACATCAAGGAAATGTTACCTGAGGTTTAAAAATAAAAATGTCACTGTAGTTGAAGGAATAGCAGTTGCTTTGAATTTTTCCTGTGCTGAATAAGTTGCTATGAATTCCTTTTAAAAAATTAAATACAGATACATTTTTATAACATATAACTTTGATAATGGTAATTTTTAGTTTCAGAAAACTGTGAGTAAGCAAGCCCTCAGGGTCTAGGACCTTTGTGGCGTGTGGCATTACTCTTTGTTAAGGGAGAGGCGTATTTGCCATCTTGAGGCATACAGTTGAGATGTAGGCTTTATGATATGCTTTTCTTTTTCTTGAGGGATATGTGCCATGCCACAAAAGACTATGGCTAAACCATAACTAATTGGCATTGACTAAGTGAAGGGGAATTTTTTATTTCAACTAGAAATAAATGCTCTATTTTGCATGTCATGTACAGCATGTGAAACTATTTTTGTTTTCATTTTTAGTGTTCCATGATTTGGTTTCCAGAGTTACAGCCAGAGATTCTTGTGCATGGAGTGATAACTTAATTTCATCAAGGATTCATGCTCTGTCAACAGGGAATGTCAGGAGGACCTATTACAGAATGGACATCTACGATGAGAAATGAGGCAGACAAAATGTCTGCAAAGACACCCTATAAGTCTTTGTTACAGATGACATGCTTGTCCATGTAGGGGAAAAGCAGCTTTAAATTCAAGCCTGTGAACATCAATGGATAGATAAGATGAGTAATACAGTGGGGCCTTGACTTACGAGTTTAATTCGTTCCGAGACCAAGCTCGTTAAGGAGCTCCTTAACTCAAATTACTCTATCAACTCAATGCAAAAAATCGGCTGAGAGACAGCTGGTATCTCAAAAAACTTGTTAGTCGGGACACTCGTAAGTCAAGGCCCCACTGTATATAATTTCAGAGATAGAAGAGTAGTTAAGAGATATAACATGTATCTTGAGGAGTAGCATATTAGACAAACTGTTGCTTATGATAAAAAAGTAATTCATCATTGAACAAAAATCTGATGTCGAACAATTTTCTCATACCGATCACTACCTAATTTTGATTTTGATGGAATTTAGGATTTCTCATGGCTAGAACTGGAAGGGAAACTTTAGAACTGACTAGCAGAGCTGGTGTGAGAATTGGTGAACAGGAAGTCCACACAGGATTCTGCAGAAATCAGAGAGAATGACAGAAACCATTTTCTATTTAGGTCTTCACAGTGCTATCACTGCTTTTCCAGGTATCAACTCTATTTTTTTTAAAAAATTAGTCAGTCAGAGATTGTGCTATAATACAAACTCATGTTTGTAAACCAAAACTAAATAAACCTTATTAATAGAGGTGACAATTAGTTTGAATAATCAGGAAGCACTGTCAGCACTTGGGAAATGATGATTTCAGGAAATTAAAGATCTGATTTTAGTGCATGCAGAATGGGCAGATTTAATCAATTTTCTAATCAGATTAAGTCCTTCTGATAAATATCTATAAAATATTCTGAATTTAAACTATTCACTTTGGGTTTAGGGACAAAAACTGAACATAACAAATGCAAACGTCTATTATGCTTTCAATTTATTTTTTCTGTACTCGTTCTGCAATTAGATCTTATTTTAGTTTATTTTTCTAATATTTACATTGAATTTTATACATCAGCAACTGATTTCCTTCTTATAATTTTCCTGGCCAATAGGTTTTAGATTTTAAAACTAATTATTGTATTATTATCTATTTTGCTGGTTGGATAGTCTTTAAAATTGAGTGAGCATCTGCAATTTCTGGGCACTTGCATAATTTTCATCAAATGTTAATTGTTTTGAAATTATTTATTATTTGCTGTGAGCAATTGTTAATTGCCTTTTGTGGATGAAATTTCCTGAAACAGTAGGATGTAAATGATTAATCATAGTTGCCAGAGAAATTAGTTAGTCTTAATCTTAGAAATGGCCACATCCAGAGCTAAAACATCTTGTGCCATTTTATTACATATGAAAGATATTGGAATGAAGAGTTACTTGGGTCTTTAACCCAAGAATAAGTCATGCTCATCATTTAAAAATGAAATATATGATCTCAGTTCCATTATTATCCTATTTTTATTTAGCTAAAAGTAACATTTTGTGAAGATTATATAGAAATCTTAGTTACTGATAATAAAGATGAAGACTTAGAAGACTAATTTCTTAGTGAGGCAGACTTTTAAAAATATAATTCATTCTTCCAGGAGCTAAAACACATCAAATGCATTGACACCTTCATAGAAAAGCATGGTACCAATTCAAGCCATTAATGTATTTATTGAAATGGTCAATATGTTGTGAATTTTCAGGAACAGTTGTTTGTGATGCCAGTTTTCTCTTTTATAAGGATACGAGCTTAGGAAAAAACACTGTGTATTACTATTTAATTTTATTTAAAAGGTTATAGAGCTTGCTCATTAATTGTTCATTAATTTAACACATTCTTATGGAGCGTCTATCATTATTTGTCAGCTCTAGTTTGGAGGTGTTCAGTAAATGTCTTCCTTCACTCCTTTGGAATAAAGCAAACAAAAACTCCTACCCCCACACACATTCATACACTCACGTTCATACACACACATGCACACACATTTCCCATTGAGGTGTGTAGTGCCGATAAAAGAAGGGAACTTGTTTAGAAGCAGGGTCTTGGGGAAGAGAAATAACTGTTTTTGGTATAAGTTAATTTGATATGCAATTCTATTTTATTATTCTAGGTTTTATAGAAATGTCTCCCCAGTAGTAACAAATACTGGGAACAGAAGAGAGAAATGATTCTAGGAAGTGTTTTTCTGATCATTTGTCAATGCTTCTGTTCAATTACTGAAAATTCTCTCCTTTGTCCCCGAAAGAGGGTTTTACTTGATCAGTTCTCTGTGTTTTAAAAAATGTATGTAACTATAGCAAAGGACTTTGTCTTCCAAGCTCTTGAGGAAGGACAGTTCTGGACTGACCCATCCTTGTCACTTAACACTCCAAATGAAAATAGAGTTCCTCATTCTTATGGCTTTGTTAGGAAAAGAAAGAATATTAACAATAATAATAATAATAGTAATAATACTGCTGCTGCTATGCCTGATAAAAGAAAGGAATCTAAAAAAGACATGAGACAATTCTAAGAGTACTTAAAATTATTTGGGGGCACAATTCATGATTTTGATTTGAGTTTTAGATTAGTAACTTAAGTTCTAGAATTCTTCCATTCCCTTGGTTAAGTGCTGGAGGTGGTGTAGTTAGAGCTATAAAAATATTTCATTTATTTAAGGTTTGTTCAGAAGTAAGGAGATCTTGTCAAGTGGTACTGACTCAGTAGCAGAAAAGAAAAGTGTTGCCTGACCAGTGTGGCTCAGTGGTTGAACCAAGAGGTCATAGTTATATTCCTGGAGAGGGCATGGCACATGCCCAGGTTGTGGGCTCAACTGCCATTGATGTTTCTATCTCTTCATCTCCCTTCCTCTCTCTGAAATCAATGAAAACATATTTTTTAAAAAGCAGTGCTGTAGGGGTTTGTCAACATGAATTAAGACTAAGGATTCACCTAAATTAGAAGCAAGGAGGCTTTGGGGAAATATAAGACCTTGAGTCAATGTATTTTAAAAAAATATATTTTTATTGATTTCAGAGAGGAAGGGAGAGAGAGAGAGAGAGAGAGAGAGAGAGAGAGAGAGAGAGAGAGAAACATCAATGACGAGAGAGAATCATTGATCAGCTGCCTCCTGCATGCCCCACACGGAGGATCAAGCCCACAACCCGGGCATGTGCCCTGACCAGGAATCGAACTGTGACCTCCTGGTTCATAGGTCGACTCTCAACCACTGAGCTATGCCAGCTGGGCCTTGAGTCAATATACTTAATATTTTCAAGCAGGCACCAGAAAGTTATAAACAGAAATACACTTCCTGAGAGTTTCAATGCAATAATGCTTCTTTTCTCAAGTAGGCAGGTGGGCGAAGCAAGACATCCAGAGTATGAATTGATCTGAACCACCTGAGGTCAGGCATGAGGTTGACATTTAAACTCATATTTTAAAATGAAAACAAATAGCTTAAATGTAGAAATGCATCTCAAAAAAAGGAAAACAAAAATCACTTAATACTCTTGCCCGTAGGGCTAGATACTAACTTAGTCGTGTGTAGACTCAGTTTTCTTCCTACATCTGTGTAAGCCCATGTTCATGCATGTATGAATTTTTTTACAAAATGGGATCATATACTATATAACTGTTTGAGGGCATGTCTTTCTCATTTAAAGATACACTATAGCTATTTTTTTCATCAATAGATCTATTAGTGACTGCATACTATTCCAACATTTTTATTTCATAAAATGAGATTTGTACTCAATTCCTTCTTTTTGGACATCTGAATCACACATTATTCATAACACTTGTATATTTACTTGATTCAAAGCAGTTTTTCAACTTTAGCACTATTTTGGGCCATATAATTAATGTTGTGGGGGTGTTCTGAAATTATAGAATATTTAATAGCACCTCTGGCCTCTATATACTAGATGACAGTCTTAATAACAAAAAAGTCTTCCAACATTGCCCAACGTCTTCTGGGGTGTATGTGTAGGGAGAATTGCTCCAAATTGATAACAATTGCTTTAAAGGAAAAATAAAAAGAGGCATTAATAAATACACCTGTGGTATGAAAATTGTGTGAGGTTTTTAAATAGCCAGGCTAGATTTCACATTTTAGCTCTGTCATTTACTAGCTTGGTTACAGAAAGACAGAGCTAAGATTTGGAACCATATCTTAGGTTCCACATTTTTTTTTCTTGGGAAGTGGAATCTGAGCGGTATTAATATAATTGTCCACATGCCCAAATATCTCCTTTGATGGATTATCATTGTTCAGTAGGTTCTCAACCTCCCATCCCTGCCGTAGAGTAAATTCTCTGATTACAACATTGTATCTCCACAAGTCCCCCCAAACTACTTCCTCTCTGGAGGGTAGATAACATACTAAGCTTTATGGGCTATTAATCTCTCAGCAAATTGTTTCTTCAGAATGACATACAACTAGGCTAAGTACAGGAGTTGAGTGACTACATGAACAGGTGACACATGTGAAGGTTTCTTGCGTTATGAGTATAAGATCTGACTATGGCCAGCCTAAGCGGAAGGAAACTGAGGAGGTTCTTATAGAAATAAAGGGAGTCCAATAAGCAACACATGACAAGAGTAGGAGGCAGGGGTAGCTGTGAGTCTTCTGTGGGACAAGAGTTTGTGGTCATTCTTCATAGGGTATTGCCGTTAATGTGATTCACCTCCAAGTCCCTGTGCATTTCAAGTTCTAATGAGAGAGCACTGAACAGTCCAATTTGGGTCAGATGTGTTCTTTGAGAATAATCAGTTATTTCTAGGGGTCAGGGTCCTGTAAAGACATCCTTCTCACATCTATACCTATGTGTGTGGCTATTCCTAAAGAGGAGAGAATGTTGTGGTAAGAGGTTCTTTTTTCTTTTTTTAAAAAAATATATTTTTTATTGATTTCAGAGAGGAAGGGAGCGGGAGAGAGAGATAGAAACATCAATGATGAGAGAGAATCATTGACCACAACCACAATCTGGGCATGTGCCCTGACCCGGAATCGAACTGTGACCTCCTGGTTCATGGGTCAGCGCTCAACCACTGAATTACACTGGTCAAGCTAGGTGTTATTTCTTGAAGCACCTTCCACAGAGGACCTAGAGAGTATAGGTTGGTGAAGGTGAGAGGACTGGTTAGAAGGGTCAAGAGTGTCGACACAGTTCACTGACTTTACATTTGCCTTTGAGTTTGAGGCTAATGGACCTGCCCTCTGCACTAGACTGCAAGTTTATGTCAGGCACCGTGCTGTCTTTTTAACAGCTATCCAGGCTACTGGGACCCAGTGCAATTGCTGACACTGGGCAGCTACTCAATGTACTATTTTTCTTACAAAGCTTTCTCTAATCATTCCCTTATTGATTCAGTTCCTTTGCCATGAGCTCATAACATGTTGTGTGCACTTGTACTATTTTATTTAATCATACTACATTGAAATTGTTTTATTTGTCTGTTGTCCCCACTAACTGTGAGCTCCTCGAGGGCCAGGGCTTTGCCTGTTCATCTTTTATTTATTTACTTACTTTTTATTTTTTAAAAAATATATTTTATTGATTTTTTACAGAGAGGAAGGGAGAGGGACAGAGAGCTAGAAACATCGATGGAGAAACATCGATCAGCTGCCTCCTGCACACCCCCCACTGGGGATGTGCCCGCAAGTAAGGTACACGCCCCCGACCGGAATCGAACCCAGGACCCTTCAGTCCGAAGGCCGACACTCTACCCACTGAGAAAACTGGTCAGGGCTGCCTGTTCATCTTTACCCTGAGAGCTGCACCTGGCAAAGAGCGGGATCTTATTACTTATTGGTTGATTGAAATGCTTATTGGTTGATTGGTTGTCTGTAATTGTGGTCTGTTAGACTAGGCCAGTGGTTCTCATCATGTGAGCTTCACATATTGAGAAGAAATGAACTGCTGAATAAACTGATGAGTGTCTTGGTCAGCTCAGAGTATAAGACTGGGAAGTACAACAACATATGTCGTGAACACAAATCAGCCTTAAAAACGCAGTTCTCTGCCAGCAAAATAGAGACAGACTCATAGATAGAGAGCAGGCAGAGAGGTCAGGGGGAGAGGGGAATTGTTGTGTGTGTGTGTGTGTGTGTGTGTGTGTGTGTAGGGATTGAGCTAAAAAGAAAAAAAGTGAGATAACTCATGGACACGGACAGCAGTGTGGTCATTGTGGGGGTGGAGGCAGATGGGTAGAGGTAGAGGAGGGCATAGAGGGGATAAAAGGTGATGGAAAAAATAAAGTAAAATAATTAAAAACAAAAAAACCCCACTGTTATCAAAGTAACCGTGAGGGTGGTTATAGGCATTTTTAATAATATTGTTGCCATGGTCAATATTAAATAGACTTGGGAAAATTTTGTTCCTACAAAGTAGCATGAAACAGTACTACTCAATCACAGTGCTGTGACTCAGGTTGGAAATGAGGCATTGTAAGTGTTTGTTACCAAACACAGTTAAAGTACTAATGCTTGCAAATAATTAACATTTAAAAATATATTTAGGCCCTAGCTGGTTTGGCTCAGTGCATAAAGCGTCAGCCTGCGGAGTAAAGGGTCCTGGGTTCAATTCAGGTCAAGAGCACATGCCTGGGTTGTGAGCTCGATCCCCAGTAGGGGGCATGCAAGAGGCAGCCAATCAATGATTCTCTTTCATCATTGATGTTTCTATCTCTCCCTCTCTGAAATCAATAAAGATATATTTAAAAATAATAAAGATATATTTAGAATAGCCTCAAGGTTATCTCTGTGATAACATCACTCACTTTCCCGTGTTGATATGCCTTTTAGGAGTGAAGTGCAATACATCTATGTTAGAAGTTGTGTTTGGGAATATGTCTTATATATGAAGTTCACATCTTCAGAAGCATATATATATGGTCACATATACAGCCATTTGATGGATCTTATAAAATTTGCCCTAAATTGATATATTTCCTATTTTTCCAAGCCTTAAAAACAAGGGCCTGCTAACTTTAACCTGTGGGCCTAAGTAGAAAATATTGGAAAGAACGAGGCTAAAGGGACTATGGTTGCAGCTTCCCCCACTGGATCCTTTGAGGATTTGGGGGATTCTATAGCAGTATAAACATTGCTCTTTCTTTTCTCATTTCCCCTCATAGTATCAGCAATACATACTCAAGCCCTTCCTATTGAACATAATCCTTTTGGCAGTATGGAGTATTTAATTTCTACCAAGGCAATCACACGGGTACCCAGTAGACACAATTCAAAATTTACTTACCTTGGAAAGGGCTTTTTGGTCAGGATATATCTCTTCATCCTTCCCTAGTTTTGATTATGAAATCTTTGCTTAAATCACATGAAGTCTATATTTTCCACTGAAGCTCACCTCTTGGTGAGTGATGAAAAAGTGTCTGGTCCCCATTTTTATCTTTTCACTTCTCCCTCTCTTTTCTGGCCTTCTGAAAATCATATCCTCTATTATAGTCTAGAAACTTGGTACCTGTTTTCCTTTAAAAACAATCACTTAACCCTTACCTCCTAACCCTCACAAGGTCCCCATTTAAGTAACTCACTCAAGCTGTGATGGGTGGAGAAAGGATTCACACTCAGTTCTGTGGGGGTCCAGAGCCCACACCCTTCATCATTTTGCCGATTCTCAACTTGCTTCCTACTTCTCTTTCAAATATAATGATAAACAACATCAGGAGTGCTCAAGTGGGAAGAGCACTTGCTTCCTACTTCTCTTTCAAATATAATGATAAACATCAGGAGTGCTCAAGTGGGAAGAGTGTTCTAAAGGGAAAAAGGTTACTGTTGTTTCATCTTCAGTAAGGGAAAGAATATAAAGGAAATATTCTATAATGGAATTTTTTTTTCTATAAAGGGCCAGACAATAGTTATTCAAGCTTTACAGCTAAGTGTCTGTTGAAATTATTCAGATGTTGTAGCATGAATGTGACCATAAACAGAGGTAAACAAATGTGTTTCAATAACATTATTTACTGACACTGAAATTTTAATTTCATATAAATCTCACTTGTTACAAATATTATTTTTCTTTCATTTTTTTCTGCAATCACTTAATGATGGAAAAAACATTCTTTGCTTCTGCACTGTACAAAAACAGGTCAGATTTCAGGTTTCCAATATTTAGTATTTCGGACATATTTATACTAAAGATTATTTGTTGTTTATCTGAAATTAAAATTTAACTGGACACTCTGTATTTTTAAAAATCTATTTTATTGATTTTTTACAGAGAGGAAGGGAGAGGGATAGAGAGTTAGAAACACCAATGAGAGAGAAACATCGATCAGCTGCCTCTTGCACACCCCCTACTGGGGATGTGCCCACAACCAAGGTACATGCCCTTGACCGGAATCGAACCAGGGACCCCTCAGTCCGCAGACCGACGCTCTATCCACTGAGCCAAACCGGTTAGGGCTGGACACTCTGTATTTGATCTGGCAACACAGCTGGCTTTGGTCTCCAGGCCATAGTTTGCAGTCCCCTATTCCATAATCATTTAGTTCTTGTAAAATATTTATCTGGTTGCACTTGGTGGAGGGGTAAGGGTGTTTAAACAGACACATGCGTTGTCTATATAGTTAAATAGTAATATGATCATTAGCTCTAATGGGGTTCTCAGATGTGAAAATATACTGAGATATTGACAAACCAGTGTTTCCAGAAAAAGAGTCATAACATTACAGCTTAGATTTGCTGCAAAGATTCATAAAGCCAGAGTGCAAATGACCTAAAGCACTTGACTATATGATAGAGAGTGTTTCGAGGAGGAATGAGCAATACTATATTGAGCTTTCTTTCTATCACCTTGGATAGTGACCAGTTACTGAAATATTGATCATAAAATATTTTTATATGATTGTTTTTCCAATTCTTTAATATTCATACATTCAGCGAGTACATATTGAGTGTATATGTACTTGCTAAGCAGATGCTAAGAATGGCTATAAAGTAGTAAGTAAAATGAACAGAAGCTTTTGCCCTCAGGAAGTTTACATTCTAGTGGAAAGATAAAAAAATAAAAACCAAATAAATAAAGTATTTGCACTGTTAGTTGCAAAGGGCAACTGGGAAAAATGAAGCAAATGAGAATAGTATGGCAGGACAGGGGAGGAGCTGTGTTTTCAATACAGGGAAGTTCCTGGGAAGGTTACGGAAGGTTACCTAAAGGAAGTAAGGCAATGAGCCAACTATACAATGAGGTGAAGAGTATCCCAGGCAATGGATGGGCTAGTGCCAGGGCCCTGATGTTTGAGGAATAATAAAGAAGCCAGAGTGACTCAAGTAGAGTGAACAATGGGGAGAATAGTAGAATATGAGTTAGAGAGGTGACAACGTAGAGAATGTAGGGTATGGCATGAAGATTATGTAGGACCTTGTAGAATTGTCTTTTAGTTTGATGAAGTGAGGTAAAATTTTAGGGTTTTGAACACAGAGAGGACATGCTTTACTTAATTACCATGAATGCTGTGTCTCTACTAGGCTACAAGGAGAGGGCCTGAGGCAGAGGACCAGTTAGGAGGCTACTGAGTAATCCAGGTGAGAAATGATGGTGCCTGGGATTAACACAATTGCAGTGGAGACAGTGCGAAGTCAGATTCTGGGCGATGTGGAAAGTAAAATTGACAAGGTATTCTGATGAATTTGATGTCAGGCATGAAAGAAAGAGAGGATCAAGGGTGAATCCCAGATTTTGACCTGAGCAACTGGGAGGATGAAGCTACTAATTACGGAGAAAGGGAGAACTGTGGAAGGAGTTTTGGGAAAGAATATCAGAAGTTTGGTGTAGACAAGATAAATATGAAATGCAGGCAAGATAAAGATGAAATGTGTTAGGCTTCTAAGTGGAGCTCTCAAATATGCAGCTGGATATATGAGTCTGGAGTTCAGAGGACCTGTCTGGGGTCTAGATATAAGTTTGGGAATGTGGTGTATAGATGATGTTTAAAGCCAAGTAACTAGATGAGATCATCAAGGGAGTAAGTGTAGCTAGAGGAGAGATGACGTCTAAGAACCATATTTTATATAAAGTTAGTAGAAAGGGCTTGATAGCTTCTGTATTAATCATAGCCACAAATATAATTAACATTAGGAATATTAAAATGATATGAAACAGTAAATGCTTTATAGTAGTAAAGATATTTCTACTGAATATTAGTCTACTGAATATTCAGATTCATCTTTTCTGTAAACAAAATATACATGTTTAAAACTGTTTAGACTTTTCTATCAGAACATCTAAATGATATGTATAAGACTTGACCATATTCATTGTTTGATTCTTTTTTTTAATTAAATCTTTATTGTTCAGATTATTACAGTTGTTCCTCTTTTTCCCCCCCATAGCTCCCCTCCACCCGGTTCCCACCCCCCCTCCACCCTCACCCCCCCA
>NW_005370091.1:389273-393161 GCF_000412655.1 Myotis brandtii | reverse complement strand
CCATTTTGGTTTGTTGTTTGATTCTTTGTAAAGCCTAGAAAGACATGTATCTTTTGGTACAGAAAGTGCTGGTGTGTGGACAAGTTTAAAAGAAATGGAAACATTTTTTGATTAGTTGGTACTTTTCTACTTATGTTTTGCAAAAATACCTTCTTTTGCTAAATAAAAAAATAAAAAATGTTGTACCTATGTGTATCTAACTAAAGATGTGTGTGTGTGTGTGTGTGTGTGTGTGTGTGTGTGTGAGTGTATCTATTTATTTATCAGTTGATCAATGGATAGAAGATTCTCTCAAGTGTCTTGGTATGGTTTCCTGAGGGCAATGTCTCCTGGGCCTAGAACCCTTCAAGCAAAACAAACAAACAAACAAACAAACAAACAAACAAACAAACAAACAAACAAACAAACAAACAAACAAACAAACAAACAAACAAACAAACAAACAAACAAACAAACAAACAAACAAACAAACAAACAAACAAACAAACAAACAAACAAACAAACAAACAAACAAACAAACAAACAAACAAACAAACAAACAAACAAACAAACAAACAAACAAACAAACAAACAAACAAACAGAATAAAACACTTTGTGAGACGTTTCCTCCTCTGGTCATCAAACTATTTCCTGAAGTTAAAGCCTATGGGCCTTAGACATAAAACTAGCTAAGGAGTTCTTCATCAAACAGGAGTTTGAATCTAGACCTCAATAGTATCTTCAAAAGTGAAAGTATCATTGACATTTTCATTTGTGATTTAAAGGGCATGATGGGTTGTTTTTAACGTGGTAGTTCCAGGCCCTGAATGTCTGGCCATGTGTTATGGGTGAGAAGCCTGACCCCTAAACAACTAGTCACTCTCAGTGTGATGAAACTGCCTTATTCTGGTTTTCATGGCTACTCCAATAAGAATTTGTAGAAGTTGGCTGGTCTCAAGAAGAAGACAAAAGTGGCCTTCTGCCACGACCTTCGCAGCTGGGGTTCAGGATCTGAAATTCATATTTCTTGTACAAATGAAAATTCTGTACAAGAAATATGAATTTAGAATGCCTGGGGGGCCAAGTGGAGCCTCTTTCTTGAAGAGACACATGGACTTCTGGCCTGGTCTGCTATTTATACTTGAATACACATTTGCCCTTTAGCAATGCATAAGGCATATCAAAGGTAAAGTTTGTTAATCAGCAAAAGGGTTATCAGGTTAGGGAATCAGGATAGCCACCGCTATCTCAACAGATGAGGTGCTGAGCGTCAGCCCTGCTAATACCCAAGGTCCATCGGTCTTCCGCATTCCTTGGTGACTTTCGTGACAGTATTTGCAAGCGGTGGCTTCCTGCAGCCTTCTCTCTAGGAGAGCCTCAGCCACATGGCACACACTGCCCCAGTCACTGCTATTGTATTCTGTGCTGATAGAAGTGCTGGCTATCTTCAGGAGAGGCAAGAAATGACGCGGGTCCCTGAGGCCCTGCTGCTGTTGGGACTCCTCTCCTACCCAGATGTCCTGACAGCAGCTATGAACTCTGCCTGGAGAGTGAGTATACAGAATTGGCTAGGCTAGAGGGTTTTCTCTTTCTTTCCCCTGGGGGTTCAGAAGAATAAAAGATGCTTTATTTACACTCTATAGTTCTGTCCACTTCTGATCAAGTTTCCTTACAAAACCCATTAATCCAGAAGGAGTACCTCCCCTCCTGAAACTTGAATATTAGTCCCTAAATAGACTGGTGTATAAATCCTTACTAATTAATTAGTGAATATGAGACTGATCTTGTGATCTGTCATTTCATTAATTTATTTTTTATTATGTTTATTTCTGCATAACAAATCACTGCAAAACCTAGTGGCTTACAACAATAAATACTTTTTAACTCCCAGTTGCTATGGGTCAGGAGTTTGGAAGCTGCTTAGTCAGGTGGTTCTGAATCAGGGTCTCGATGATACAGTCAGAAGTTGGCCAGTGCTATAGCTATCTGAAGGCTTGCCTTGGCTTGAGAGGGGTGAGATCTAGTGGGTAAGTATAAGGACTGAATTCTTTTTTTTTTTTAAGACTGATTTCTGATAGGAGCATTCAGCAATTCAACAATGATGATAGCCAGGAACGCAAAGATGTTTACTGATGTAAGAATGTAGATAGATACTAGTATGTTGGTAAGATATGTGAAAATTGTTTTCTTATTGCTCCCACTTTTTTTAGTAAAATAGGAAGTGAGATTATCAGCTGAGAATAATGGTGGGAGAAAAGGTATCCGGAGCTTGAGGAGAGAGTATAAAATGGCAGCCTACATGATTAAAAGAGTTTATGGACAGAGACATATACTGAATGGTCAGACCACTTGAGGTATATAGTCAAGCATTTAAAGCAAGACCACTCATCTGGTTTGTATTTTTCTCTACCATGTTTTGCTATGCCGAAGATGGCTTGGAATAGGAAGAAATTTGCATTCAAATAGGATTATAGTTTTGTAAAGCAAAAGCAACAAAACTGTAGAGAGGTAAGGGAGTAAATCATCACTGACAATGGACTTTAAGTTGGGTAAGAAGAGAAACGAAGACATTGAGAAAGCAAGGAAGAGTGAATATATGGTAGAATCAATGTTTTCACCATATCAGTGGTATGAAAGAATTGTAGGCTGCAGAAGACAGAGGTGAATGATAGGAGGTGATGGGAGAGTGTGGGATGCATGGAATTAACACTAAGGAGAAGATGGTTATTAATAGTAACAAGGTCTAGGGTATTGATTACAGGAGTGAGTGGATAGGTTGGGTAGACGAAATAAAGAGAATCCTTTATTTTTTGGCAATATCAAGGAGGAGTTATGGGCGATATAATCTGATGACAGAAATTCAAAATTTCTAAGAATGAGGGAGGATTGGAAAATTGTCTGAAAGCATCAATAAGGAGCAAGGAAGACCTGTGCTACTTCTAGGCCTAGTGCTATAGTACCCTGGGAGACAAAATAAACTGCATTAAGAGGAATGTAGATTAGCAGTTTCATCAGTGGAGAGCCAAGTTTCCCTTGAAGCAAGAAGGGGGAAAGCATTCAGGCAACAGTTGGAAAATGAACATGGGAGATTTTGCTGATGGCTGACTGAGTGTTGGAGGATAGAGTGGAAAGATGGTAGAACCTGGGCTGGATAGGAGCAGGGCACAAAACAGGTTTCAGAGGCTAACAGGGATTCAACCATGAGAATTGGGAGGCAGCCTGGGGGTCTAGGGGTAGCCTGATGTGGAGTGGATCAAAGGCATGGTGAGGTCAGTCTCAGTGGGTCCAAGGCAGATGTTGATGGGAGGCTCTGAGTGTTGTAGGGGAAGAAAGAGGACTCTGGCAGAGGGGTGGGCTCTCTCAGGTTCTCACTGTGAGGAACCAATTAAGTCAGTTTCAGTCCTGGTCTCCCCAGCTCCAAAGTCAATTTCCTTTCCTCTCCAACTTTCCCATTTAAAGTGCTGACTAAGGTCTAGCCTGAGAACTTGTTAGAAATGTGGACTCTCAGGCCCACTCTGAATCTATTGAATTTGAACCTACATTTTAACATAATCGCCAGGTGATTCATGTCATTGTTAGAATTTGAGCCACACTGCTCTGCACTACATATTTTTCAACCTCTTAAAAATTAATGTCCACTTAATGAGATCCCATGTAATAAAAAAAGAATAGAATTTTTTTTTTATAATAAAGGCTTTTGGAGCCTTCCAAGACTTCACAGAATATTTCAAAATAAAGGTATACAAACATTGGAGATAGATGAGTAAGATATAAAAATGCCTGCCATATTTAGTTATCTGGCAGATGACTAGTCCAGTAAAGTGTTCCTTTCTAAAGTTTTGGGGTGTGGATGAAAGGGGCCACATGCTAACCTGACAAACTCAGGGAAGGCCTGCATGGCAGTCTTG
>NW_005370091.1:377647-386608 GCF_000412655.1 Myotis brandtii | reverse complement strand
AGAGAGTTAGAAACATTGATGAGAGAGAAACATCGATCAGCTGCCTCCTGCACACTCTCCACTGGGGATGTGCCCACAACCAAGGTACATGCCCTTGACCGGAATCGAACCTGGGACCCTTGAGTCCGCAGGCCGATGCTCTATCCACTGAGCCAAACCTGTTAGGGCCATTAATTCCCTTTTAATGTGCACAAATTTAATGCACTGGGCTACTAGTATATAATAAAATCCTAATATGCAAATCAACTGAACGGCAGAACGACCAGCTGCTATGATGTGCACTGACCACCAGGGGGCAGACACTCAATGTAGGAGCTTTATCCATTTTTCAGAGCATTATCTCAATTCGTTGAGGTTCTGCTTCCCAACAATTGTAGACAGTTTGGCTCAAATAAATTCACAAAAATTCTTTACAGGTTTGAATGTTTTTATGTTAACAAGGGCTATATGTGTAGAAACCTCTGATGCATTTGAGGTTAAATCCTTCCTAGTTGGATTCTGGTGTTGCCAATGGTCTGATTTATAAGTAAACCAGAACTATGAGGAATAGAAACGGGGAGGTAAATGAGTGTTTATTTTCTTCAACTCTCGTTAATCTTAGCTCTGGTGTTTGTACCAAAGAAATTACTTGTATTTATTCTTATGGCTAAATTGCTAGCAATAAATTAGGAGAGGGAAAAAAAATAACCACGTGGGATAATTGACTGAAAAACAAATGTCAGTAAAAGTAAACAGAATGGATTCCACTAAATCTACTTGCAAAAATGTCAGAGGAGTAGAGTTGTTTTCCCTCACAATATTTGTGCTGGTATAAAGTTTAATTAAATTTCTCCATAGAGACTGGGTATTTTGCTAGATGTCACTTTGAGATTTTTCTCAATGAAGGACTGCATTCTGATTAAGTGATGCAATATTTGTCCTCGGTAGTAGAGCTATGACAATTGACACCTCTCTTCCCCAACTCTCCCAGGCTAACTAAGCAGCAGGAATGAAGGAGCACTTGCCACTGAACCAGTACTTCCGAGGCTGGACCAGTCCTGCTTTGGTCACTAAGGAGCTGTGACCTTGAGCAAATCTCTTAAGACTTCCAGCATATTAAGTATCAGAGACATCGATTTGCCTGACACATACGTTCAACAGTCAGTTCTGAAAGCCTTCCTGCTCTAGCAGCCTCTGTTGTATTATAATGTTACACAAATACACAGCCAGTGAAATTTAGCAAAATAAATAGGAATTTGGGGAATTTTAAAAACGAATAAACTATTCACTGAGCTGGAGTCATCAGGTAACTGCATATTATTTTAGGATGAGAAATTAAAAAAAGTAATATGTTTGCCTACACTTTTAAGTCTTAGGCTTTCTTTACCTTTAATATCACATTTATTAGACTTATCATGTAAATAGTGCTGATCTTTCTTGATTTTAGCTATATTTTCAAGCTATTTGAGAATGGCCAAGGGTAACTGTTTTCTGCACATATCATTATTTTCTTCTTTTTTGGGGGAATCTTATAAGCTGTTGGAGAAAATGATAGATAAATTAGCTATTTTTTAAAAAAAAAAATAAGGACATTTAGTTTGTTCTTGGGCATCTAGATTAACACACCTTTGAAATTCCAGAGTCATTCTCTGTTCAGACCCCTTTAAGGCATAGTCATCTGATAATCCAAGCATGTCAAACTCAAAGGCTAACACGGGCCAAATAAACAAGGTTTAAGTTTATGTACGCCACAAAAAAACCCCAAAAGGTTCAATTTTCATAGAAATGTAGGTTTATTTAGATAGAGACATGCTGAATACAAAGGGCTGAAATAAATGAGTAATCGTTAACATAAAATAATAGAACATTTTAATAAAAATCAATATTTTTTCTTGAACATTAATTTACCAGACACAAATTAATAAGCGCAATGCAAATAAACCTATCTTTCTTGTTCTCCAAAAGCAAAATATTTCCTGTTGCACACACCAAACAAGTCAGTTCAAGACTAATGATGTGGCAATCAGCTGCTAAAATATTTGCTGTTAGTATTAGTGGAGAGAAATGGTGCACCTGTGCATAAGGCACGTAAGGGAAATGAATGCAACACGATTATAGTGATCAGTCATTAGTGAACGCTGTAGTTCGTTATTAATAACTAGAGGCCTGATGCATGAAAATTCATGCAAGAGTAGGCCTTCCTTCCCCCGGCTGCCGGCACCTGCTTCCCTCCAGCACCCGAGACCCAAGCTTCCCTCCTCTTGCTGCTGGCAGGCATCTGGGACCCAGGCTGGCTTCTCCAGGCCGCCAGCAGGCAGCTGGGACCCGGGCTGGCTTCCCCCGGGACCCGGCTAGCTTCCCCCAGGCTGCCTGCAGGCACCCAGGACCTGGCTGGCTTCCCTCTGGCCCCTGTTTTGTCAGGAAGGACATCTGGAATGATGTCTGGAAGACGTCCGGTCTAATTAACATATTGCCCTTTTATTATTATAGACTAGAGGCCCAGTACATAAAACTCATGCACTCGGGGGAGGGGGTCCCTCAGCCCGGCCTGCGCCCTCTCACAGTCTGGGAGCCCTCAGGGTATGTCCCCGGGGGGAGTGCGCCTAAGCCATCAGTCAGACATCCTTAGCGCTGCTGTGGGGCTGGGAGAGGATCAGCCACTGCTGCTGCACTTGCCAGCCATGAGCTGGGCTTCTGGCTGAGCGACGTTACCCCTGTGGGAGCGCAGTGACCACCAGGGGCAGCTCCTGCATTGAGCATCTGCCTTATAGTGACTGGTCGTTCTGCTGTTCGGTTGATTTGCATATTAGCCTTTTATTATATAGGATTATGTATAACAGGATATTGTAAAACTTAAGTTATGAAATTTTTATTGAAACATTTTTCCATGCCATTATATTGGCTGGGCCACAAAAATATTTGTTGTGGGCCTCATGTGGCCTGTGGGCTGCGAGTTTGACATGCTTGATGTAATCATAGAAACCCCTCCCCCTTCCTGTTCCCTGCTGTGCTTCCTCTCACTTTTTTGTAATCTTCCTTAGTTCTCTCCTTAATTCCAAACGCATAAAAGAAAACTGTAAAACTGTCTTTCTCTGGAGCATTTGAAATCTTGCTTCCAGGCATGTCATCTGTTTGGCTCAAATAGACTCAAGTAAATGCTTACAAAAATTCTCCACAGGTTTGGAAGTTCTTATATCAACATTTTCAACATTAGTAATCCCTCAAAAATAAATTAGGGTTTTTTTTTTCTTGTGATATACCTTTTATGTGGGAGAAAGATAAAAATAGACTTGTGCATGAAAAGAAATTACAGCCTACTTTTTTCAATAAAATACTAAAGAATTCCTTCAGTAATCAAAAGGCAAGTGTGAAATTGCCTTTTGTTTAGTGGAGAAATAAATAGAAACAAGAAAGAATCTCTTTTTAATAAAAACTTAATGGTATGTCCATTCAGCTGCCATGTTGCATGAGCTAAATAGCTGGATTTGTGACATTCAGAAAGCAAAGAAATCATGAACAAAAGTGTAAAGAAAATAATAAGTCTGAAAATTAAACACTTTAGCTTTAAGTCTTGCCAGTGGATCTTCTAAAACTCCAAGCTGCATAATATTTGTGTTGTAAACAATCATGGTGTTTGTACCTATTCTCATTTTTAAATTAAATATATGACAGCAATGGAGCTCAATTAAAAACAGATTAACCACATAGATATGTATAATTGATTGTGGTAGATTTTGCTTTGCTAAATCCACCTAGATTTTCCCTAAGGAGGCATACCATTTTATCCACTTGGTGGATAAAAAAGGGGCTCTATAATAAATCTAACTAAAAGTAACTTAAAGGGTAATTTGATCCTAAATCCCTATCTGAGCAGATTATGGTGGGTGGGTGGCTCGTCATGCCCCAGGCATATAATTTGTTTATTAAAAGGTTTATCTTTGGAGTCTCCACGGCATTACACTCACAGCAGCGCAGCCGCTCGGAGTAGATCTACAGGGAAGAGCACGGAGTGACCCAAACCGAACACATGGTTACCACCCAAACCCGCGCGGCGGCCCAAGTAGTACAGCAGGTCCCTGTGGCCACCTGCACGGATCACAGTATGTGGAATGCTGATGAAGACTCGCCTCCGTCTCCAGAGGACCCCTCTTATGGTGATTCCGACATACTCAGCTCCGCAGCCGCTGACGAGGTAACAGCCCATCTAACTGCTGCAGGGCCCGAGGGAATGGCTGCCACCGCTGCTGTGGCAACAGGGCAGAAACGGAAACGGCCTCACGTGTTTGAGCGGAATCCATCCATCCGGAAGAGACAGCAAACACGCATGCTTCGCAAACTTCGAGCCACATTGGATGAGTATACTACTCGAGTGGGGCAGCAAGCTGTTGTGCTCTGCATCTCACCCTCCCAACCCAAACCGGTCTTTAAAGTATTTGGGGCAGCACCACTGGAGCACGTGGTGCGTAAGTACCAGAGCGCGATCCTGGGGGACCTGGAGTCCGCCCTGGCCCAATGCGCCCCGGGGCTGCAGGAGGGTAACTCGGAGCTGCCGCCTCTCACCAGCGACGGGATGCCAGTCTCTGTGAACCAAATGACCCAGGCCCAGCTGCGGGCATTCATCCCAGAGATGCTCAAGCACGCCACGGGTCGGGGAAAACCAGGCTGGGGCAAAGAAAGCTGCAAGCCCACCTGGTGGCCTGAAGACATCCCGTGGGCCAATGTCCGGAGGGATGTCCGCACGGAAGAGCAAAAGCAGAGGGTTTCATGGACCCAAGCACTGCGGTCCATAGTTATAAACTGTTATAAACAGCACGGGCGGGAGGACCTTTTATGCGCTTTTGAAGATCAGCAAACACAAGCAGAGGCTGCAACCACACAGAGTGTAGCCCATCTTGTTCCATCAGAGGCCGTAGTCCAGACCTTCAGTAACCCCGATGGCACTGTCTCACTTATCCAGGTTGGCACAGGGGCAACAGTAGCAACGTTGGCTGATGCTTCAGAATTGCCAACCACAGACACTGTTGACCAAGTGAATTATTCTGCTGTGGCAGATGGGGAGGTGGGACAAAACTGGGCCACGTTACAAGGAGGTGAGATGACCATCCAGAGGGTGCAAGCTTCAGAGGCCACACAGGCAGTGGCAGCTTCTCAGGAGATGCAACAGGGAGCTACTGTCACCATGGCGCGCAACAGTGAAGCTGTCGCCACATTGGCCGAAGCCACCTTGCAAAGTGGGGGACACATCGTCCTGTCTGGGGAAACCGCAGCAGCCGTTGCAGCACTTGCTGGAGTCCAAGCCGCTAACGGACTGGTCCAGATCCCTGTGAGCGTGTACCAGACTGTGGACCTGCAATCCCTTGGGTAACCAGCCTCACCCAAGGCAACGGGCCGGTGCAGGTGGCCATGGCCCCTGGGGACACCAGGACAGCAGGTAGCAGTCACCATAGACGGCCAGGCTGTGGAAATGATGACGTTGGGACAGTGACATGCAGCCATGTCATCATGGCATCGTTTTCTAGTCTACTTCAGACATTTTTACACCTTGCAGAGGTGCAATCAAATGGAGTTAAGTCCCTCAACTTTGGAAGAAAAGTATTGTTAATCCTTTTTTAAAAAAGGAAGAAAGGCAGTGAATGTTGAAATTGCATTTTTTAAAGCACCACGCTTGATTTTCTGGGATTGGTGGAATAAGATACTGCATGGTTAGTTTCACTGTCCCTAAAAAGCTAAATTGTGGCAAGACTTCTTTCTGCGAAAACATGTGTGTATACTTATGTGTGTGTATGTGCGAATGTGAATATATGTATATGTGTACAGATGGATATAAACATTTACATATAAATAAAGTATATATGTGTACGTATATATTCATCTATATGTATAAAAGCCTAAGCAACTGGATGGCCAGCCGACCAGCTGGAAGCTATGATGCACACTGACCACCCGGGGGCAGATGCTCAATGCAGGAGTGCACTCCCACAGTGGAAGCACAGCTCAGCTGACAGATGGGTGCCAGACACCAGGCTCAAGGTTGGCAAGAGCTCACGGCTGGCAAGCGCAGCTGTGGCTGCATGAGCCTCTTCCGCCTCCACGGCAGTGCTATGAAAGGCAGGTGCAGTGGGGCTGGGCTGAGCGGGAGTGGCTCAGTGCCTGGCCCAGGCCCCTCCCTGGCTGCCTGTCCCTTCTCTCACTACATAATCCCCTGAGGGCTCTTGGATTATGAGAAGGCCCAGACCAGGCTGAGGGACCCCACTGGCACACAAATCTGTGCACCCACCAGGCCTCTAGTATATATATGAAACCTGCATGGAATTATCTGTATGAAATTAAGGTGGGCCCAGGCCCCCGCACAGCTGCCTCCTCATGGTGTCCCTGGGTCTGGGCTTCTCTGTAACTCTTCAAGTCTAGGATTTCTCAGCTGCAAGTCCTGAGTATCCAGTGGCTAAATTCACCTGACTTTTCGACAGGCCAAATCTCCACTCCTTGAGTACAGGGACAACTCTTCCCCCTCTTCTGGGCCCCCTCTGTGTGATAAAGTATTTAATGGTTTGTTTTTTTTTTAACGTGACATTAAAAGATCATTCATGTCTTGCTCAGCCTTTGAGAAAAGTTTCAGATTCTGTATTTGCTTGTTTTATATAAAACTAGAGGCCTGATGCACAGATTCATGCACCAGTGGGGTCCCCCAGCCTGGTTTGCAGGGATCGGGCCAAAACTGGCTTTCTGACATCCCCCCAGAGGTCCCGGATTGTGAGAGGGCGCAGGCCAGGCCAAAGGACCCCACCGGTGCACGATCAGGGCCGGGGAGGGACAGTGGGAGGGCTCCCGGACGTGTCCTGCCCATCTTGCCCAGTGCCGATCTGCCGGACCCCAGCAGCAAGCTAACCTAGCGATCAAAGCATCTGTCCCCTGGGTGGTCTGTGCACATCATAGTGACTGGTCGAACAAATAGTTCCACACCTGGCATATTAGGCTTTTATTATATAGGATTATCCAATGTTAAAAAAAAATAAAGGGTTTATCTTTGCCTTAAACAAGCCCTGTCCATTGTTTTTGTGCATCTAGGTTAACACACCTTTAAAATGCCTTTTTCAGACCCCTGGGAAGTATAACCACCCTCAACAGAGCACATAATCTTGTTAAATATTCTGTCATTTAATCCCCACCCTGCCTTGCTTTCTACCATCTTCATGTAACCTTGGTAACATTCCTCCCTCCCCCTCCTTAATTCCAAATGTATAAAAGAAACTACAAAACTGTCCTTCTCTGGAGTATTTGAGATCTTGCTTCTCGGTATTGTCATCAATTTGGCTCAACTAAATTTTATAAAAACTCTCTACAGGTTTGGACATTTCTTACATCAACATACTGCTATGAGATATAGTGGGCCATAGATTTTAGGCAGAGTGCTAATTAATCATGTAATAAATGAAACTTTCCAACTATTTAAATATGGTGCATGTGAGTGGGTGGGATGGTAAATGACTTTGCCCTTAAATTCAAAGCCAATTCATTTTCCCACTTCTGCTCCCTTGTGTATTTGTTTATTGCTTTTCTTTTATTCCTGTAGAAAACTTTACCTGATGTCAAAAATCACATGTTCCTGACATCTATCTTTTACTTCTGGGTGGATGCTACTTAGAAAATACCTAAGGGTGCTTCAGTTTCTGATTTTGATTGCTTGTGGTGAAGGTGGTAGGCATACCAGGAAGTTTGGTAAACGTATTTAGTGATACATTATTAACTGGATGCTTTGCTATGACTCTTGCCCTAAACACTTGGTAAATATTTTCTGATTTTTGGTCTCTTTTTATTTTACCTACTATGATTTATAAATATAGGAACATATTTTGACTTGGGAAAATTTAGCAAAGAAGTTGACCGAGTGGGCAATGCCACTGAAGAAGGGTAGAAACCTTTGTGAGAAACATTGTAATAAGAGGAGGAAACCTTTCTTTATAGGTGGTCACTGATTTTGGAAAAAATATTTTAAGGACTCACATATTAAAAAGAGTTAATTAAATTTATTTATTTTTTAAATATATATTGATTTTTTTTTTACAGAGAGGAAGGGAGAGAGACAGAGAGTCAGAAACATTGATGAGAGAGAAACATCGATCAGCTGCCTCTTGAACATCTATGGGGGATGTGCCCGCAACCCAGGTACATGCCCTTGACTGGAATCGAACCTGGGACCCTTCAGTCTGCAGGCCGACGCTCCATCCACTGAGCCAAACCAGTTTTGGCAAATTTATTTTTATTTTAAAGAGGAAAACTTTCCACAGTCATTTTTTAGGGATCAGACTAGGAAAGAGAGAAAGTTGGGAGTTAGATAGGAGGACAAGTTAAGGAGACATCTGAAGGATCAGAGCTGACATTACCCCTAACCATTGCTCTTTGCTCAGAATCCTTCTTCCTCGTCAATTAATGTGGATTCTTATTCTAAGTGTTCCTTAGAAGATAAAAAGAATTCCCCTAACAGAATCTGAAAGTTTTTCCTATTAATAACAAAGTTGCTGAAGTTTAAATTTTTTATTTTTGAATGAAAGTGACTGTCCTTTTCTATCTTTATAATTTACTCATTCTTTTAGCACACATTTATGGGGCTGGTCACCAAAGAAATGAGGATATAATGATGAAGTAGGCACATAACTTGCCTTTACAAAGCTTAAAGCAATAGATGGTGCACAACAGTCTGAGGATGTTTTTGATATCTATAAAAAGTTTATTTAAGCCAGGGTTTCTCATCCTCTATCAAATCTTGATAATGTTTCAGTGCACACAGGGATAATCTTTATGAAATTTATGATGAGAAAAATAAAACACAGAGTAGTATGGGAAAAAAAATCACGATTTAATTTGCATAAAATTCAATACTTAATTTCATTAAGATATATAAAATCTTTTGAAAAAATGTTGGTAAGACTTTTAAATTATGACACTGATGAGAAATTATCTGCATACATATCAAACAATGCTTTT